>NC_136958.1:13963244-14183244 GCF_032717465.1 Coenobita brevimanus
AGACCGGGGAAGTAATTTCAT
This sequence comes from Coenobita brevimanus, assembly GCF_032717465.1. Lineage (NCBI taxonomy): Eukaryota > Metazoa > Arthropoda > Malacostraca > Decapoda > Coenobitidae > Coenobita > Coenobita brevimanus. The sequence goes on from NC_136958.1 coordinate 13,963,266, forward strand.
GTCAAATGTTTTCAAGCAGTCTCTGAAAGAGTTGGGCATCACCCAGATCACGTCTTCAGCTTACTATCCCCAGACCCAAGGAGCGTTGGAGAGATATCAAACACTCAAATCGATGCTCAGGAAATACTGTTTGGAACATCAGAAAGACTGGGATAAAGGTCTTCCATTCGTTGTATTTGCTGCAAGAGAATCTTCAAATGAATCACTGGGCTTCTCACGCTTTGAACTACTGTTTGGCCATGAAGTAAGAGGACCCCTTAAGGTACTCAAGGAATGCTGGCTGTCAGAGAAAGATGACGTCAACCTGCTGGAGTATGTGATGAAGTTCAAAGAACGGCTGTCCACTGCTTTACACCTGGCGAGAGAGAATTTAGGAGCTGCTCAGGAGAAGATGAAGACTTGGTATGATAAGAAGTCCAGGTTACGCCACTTTCCGCCAGGAGATCAGGTTTTGATTCTGCTACCAGTGCATGGGCAACCTCTTCAAGCCAAGTTTAGTGGTCCTTATTTCGTGGAGAAGAAACTCAGTGATGTCAACTATGTCATCGCCACACCAGATCGTAGAAAGAACAAGCAACTTTGTCACATCAACATGCTAAAATTATATCACAGGCGGGACGAAAATAACCCAGTCTGCACTGTAGCTGTTCCACCCGAGTCTGCAAGTGAAGTTCTCCCATGCAGTAAGTTCTCCCATGCAGGAAGAATCCTGATATCATGAATGATCTCCAGACTAAGCTTTCTCATCTAGCTCCCGAGGAAAGGCAGGAGTTTTCGGCATTACTGCAGGAGTACCAAGTGTTCCGTGGCACTCCAGGAAGAACCACTGTGTTGATGCATGATGTCGATGTTGGAGATGCAAAGCCAATTAAACTGCCTCCTTACTGTGTGAACCCAGTGAAAGTTCTTCTCATCCAGAAGGAGCTTGGCTACCTGTTGGACCACAAGATGATTGAGCCCTGTCAGAGCGAGTGGAGATCTCCTGTCACTCTAGTCCCTAAGCCAGGTGGGTCACAGCGGCTTTGCATCTACTACAGGCGTGTTAATCAGATAACCAAAACAGACACTTACCCTCTCCCTCGCGTGGAAGATTGCATAGACAAGATCGGAAAGGCTAGGTACATAAGTAAGTTTGATTTGTTAAAGGGATACTGGCAAGTACCTATGACTGAACGTGCTACGGAGATCTCATGTTTTGTAACACTAGGAAAGACTTGTGCATGTTCTGTAATGCCATATGGTATGAAGAATGCACCAGCCACTCATCAGAAGCTCATGAATGTTGTAACAGAGGGTTTGGCAGGGTGTGTTGTTTATATTGATGATGTATTAATCTTCAGTGACAACTGGAAAGATCACCTATGCCATGTCAGTAAATTTTTTGAGCGTTTGGTTCAGGCTAATCTTGTAGCTAATTTATCAAAGTGTGAGTTTGGTCAAGCTAAACTTCTGTACCTTGGGTACGTAATTGGTGATGGACATGTTGCACCACCAGGAGCTAAGGTTCAGGTTATAAGTGATCTTCCCAGACCTAAAAGTAGGAAAGAGCTACAAAGATTTTTGGGAATGGTAGGTTATTACAGGAGATTTTTTCTTAACTTTTCAATTCTTGTATCACCACTTACAGACCTACTGAAAAAGGGAGTTAAATTTGTCTGGACCGATAACTGTGAATCCTCTTTCAGCAAACTTAAAGCTATCCTATTAAGTCAGCCAGTGCTCACTACTCCAAATTTTGCTAAGCCTTTTAAGATGGCTGTTGACGCAAGTGATACAGGAGCTAGGGCTGTTTTGTTGCAAGAGGATGATCAGGGTATTGAACACCCTGTATCTTATTACAGTAAGAAGTTCACTCCACCTCAGAAAGAACTACTCAACTATTGAGAAAGAGCTTTTGGCCTTGATTTTGGGTTTACAGCATTTTTCATTTTATTTGTGTTCTGGTTTTGACCCCATAGTCATTTATACCTATCATAACCCACTGAAATTCCTTAGTAAGTTTAAAGATAAAAATCAGAGATTGACAAGATGGAGTCTACTTCTTCAGGAGTATTCATTAGACATACAACATGTCAAGGGGAAAGAAAATGTTATTGCAGATTGCTTATCTAGACTTTAGACAGATTGTTTTAGAGTAATAAGAAATTTCCTTTGTAAATTTCTTTTTCTTTGTAGGGAGGTGTTACATAGCCTATGATTTCATCATCCTTTGTATAATTCTAACGTACAGTGTGCTGCATGTTTGATCACGATTCGCCTCGTGGCTTCCATAGTGACCAGGCTTGCGTGTTCTACCTCACTCCCCCCTTCTCCCCCTTATAGTAGAGTAAGTCGTTCTTTCTGTTGTGCAGAGCAGGATTGTCAACTCTTTGTCCCCTATGGCTTCATTTGCGCATCCTTCTTACAAGTTGTATCAAGCTCTGCCGGCCCCTATATAATGAGCTCAGTCTCTGCATTAATTGCCACTTAGATCTCCTCATTCGGTTCACATCTCTGTCCTACCCTGTATAGTGTATTATCTTTGTGAGTGCTCAGGATGTCTCCAACCATCTAGCTGCTGTATAATTTGAGTATAAGTATTGTTACTATTTTTCTTGTACTGTATGGTCTAAGGTGTTAATTCGTAGGCCTGGTATGATTTTTGTGATTCATGTGGAGTTTTTGATGTCAGCCATTATTAATAATATTTTGTATCTGTAATAATATATCTTGCATTAACTGAGCATTATCCGGTTTTCTCATTTTATCAGGGCTGACTTAGATAAATTTACTCTTGCTAATTTCGTGTTAATAGAGGCTATTGCAGTTAACCATATATTTAACCAGTTTTTGCCATTACATTATCCTTATGAGTCCTGAATGTTTAGTTGTTAGTTTGAGCATTAAACTTTAACTTGTAATTTACCTAACTCTTTTGTTTTGAACCTGGAACTTTGCAGAACAGTAGTGATTTTAGTATTCTCACTTGAAGTGTTCATTATCTCTCTCTGTTCCGTAACAATATATATATATATATATATATATATATATATATATATATATATATATATATGTATTGCCAGACGCCTTAATCCAATACGGGGTGGCCGCAAACATCGCCTCCATGTCGCCCTGTCCCTCGCCATTTCACTGCCCTGCTCTCAGATCACACACCCCTCTCTCATATACCTCTCCACTTCATCCCTCCATCTCATCCTTGGCCTCCCCCTCCCTCTCTCCCCCTCCACCTCACTCACATACACTCTCCTCGTCAGTCTCTCTCCATCCTCTCCACATGGCCAAACCACCTCAATGTGTTTCTCCTAACGCTTCCTATCACGTCCACATCCACACCACAACGCTCCTTCACATTGTCATTTGTCAGTTTGTCTCTCCATGTGACTCCACAGGCTCCTCTCAAATTACTCGTTTCCACTGCTCTCACTCTTGACTTTTGTTCCTCCAACAACGTCCAAGGTTCACTTCCATACATTAGAGTTGGTATCACAATACTGTCATGCAGTAACTTTTTCACTTCCATGCTCACTTCCTTGTTTCTTATCACTGTTTTCAAGAAACCAGCAACCTTTCTTCCTTGTTATACCCTTTCAAGCACTTCACCCTCCAAACTTCCATCCCTTTCAGGCACTTCATCCTCCAAACTTCCATCCTTAATCATCACACCACCCAAGTACTTAAATGTACTCACATTTTCTATTTCCTCCTCATCCAACCTCTCTGTACATTCACTGACTTCACTTCTCTCGACGACCATAACTTTACTTTTTCCTATATTCACCTTTAGATTCCGTTTCTTACACACTCTCCCAGAGTCATCCACCAAGCTTTGCAACTCCCCTTCGTCTTCATTTAACAACACAGCATCATGTGCAAACAACAGTACACGGAGTTTCCAAACACTGCTCTCTCTCATTAGGGGCACTCGAACATCAATTGCCCTACCTTGTATCACTTATAACCCCATCCATGTACAGATTGAACAACCATGGAGGCAAGACACATCCCTGTTTCAACCCAACCTTAAAACAGAAAAATTCTAGCCTGCTGCTAGACCGAGACATATGAAGGCTGGTCGTAAACCTCACCAAAACCACCCGAGACTTGCAGGTCGCGGGTGGTTTGCGATAAGTCGTACTTCCAGTGTGACTGGGGCCTAAGCTACTGGGTAGATATACGTTGGCGGTATTGTCTGTGCTTCTGTAGGGATAGGCCGATCCTGCAGTGGACACCCAACGGCTAATGATGATATATATATATATATATATATATATATATATATATATATATATATATATATCTGTGTATATATATATATATATATATATATATATATATATATATATATATATATATATCATCATCATCATCATCATCATCAGCCGTTTGAGTATCCACTGCAGGACAGGCCTATCCCGACCGAAGTCGGGACGATACAGCCAATGTATCTCTACCAAGTGGCTTAGGCTGTCCGGTAGAGATTGTATGTAGGGTGAGAAGTGCTTGTAAGTGTAAATGTAGTGTTGGAGTGGCTTTGGATGTTTGTGTAGTCTGTGAACCAAGTGTAATCGGCCCGTGCAAGCCGACTGGGTGCAAGCATATTTTATAGCAAGCCACACTGGTTCAACCACAGCACCCCTTGTGTCCGCCAATTCAGTACATGGCCGGGTGAACACTCCCAAAGTTTATATGTTTATATACATATATACCGTATAAAACGATGACGACCCAGGACCGGACAAAAGACTTGGTAATGGCTACATGGAATGTAAGAGGAGCGAATGATGAGGTGAAAGAGAGAGAGATTGTCCAGGTGCTTGAGGGTGCGAAAGTGGATGTATAAGGAATAACTGAAACAAAATGGAGAGGAGAAAGTGTGAGAGAATGGGATTATGGATGGGGTATATGTGTAGAAGTAGGTGAGAATGAGAGGGCAAAGGAAGGAGTATGTATAGTTGTGAGGAAAAGATAGGAAGAAGAGCATAAGACAGTATGGATCAGTTGGATCAAGGTTTGTGTAGGTAAAGTTGAAAGTTGGAATACAAATGTGGGCAATTGTGTGTGTGTATGCCCAACGCAAGATCGTGCTAGCAGAGTGAGAGAAGAGTTCTGGACAAATGTGGAAGTGTGCATGGAAATGTTTGGAAGGAATGAGTGTTTTTGATTGGTGATATGAATGGTAAAGTAGGGAATGTGAAAGTGGATGGAATAGTTGGTGAGTGGGGTGTGCCCGCGGAGACAGATGAGAATGGGAGTGCGTCAGTGGACAATTGTGCTGGGAGGGGGTTAGTGATAACCAATACCCTCTTCAGGCATAAAATAATCCACAGGTATACATGGCGAGTGATGAGAAGGGTGGGTGGTGAACTGAATGAAAGGAAGGCAATGATTGGTTATATGTATGTGTATGAAAGAATGTGAAGATGTGTAATGGATGCAAGAGCTTATAGAGGTTGGAGGAGTGGACTTACTGACCACTACTTGGTGGTGGCCAGAATTAGGATCCAAGTAAGATGGAAGAATAGAAGGGAAAGACGAGAGGAAGGAGTAGTTGCAAGGAGAGTGGAAAGGTTACAAGAGGATGAGAAAAAGGCAGAGTATAAGAGAGAAGTGGAGGAACGATTGGGCAAATATGAATTGGAGCAGATGGGGGATGTGGAAGGTGTATGTAGGATATTTACAGAAGAAATATGTGCAGCATGTGATGTGGTGTGAGGGAGGAAGAGAAGACGGAGGGGGGTGCATGGAACAGCGTGGTGGACTGAAGAGGTGAGACAGGCTGTGGCACAAAAGAAGGAAGCATACAATGAATGGATGAGAAATAGGGGCGTGGAAGAATTTGAGAAGTGGAAGAGAGAGATATATGCAGAAAGAAAGAGAGAAGTGAAAAGTTTAGTAAGAGAGAGTAAGAAGAGAGTGGATGAGGAATTTGGAAGGAATTTGAGTGTAAAGTGGAGGGACTGTAAGAAAATGCTCTGGAAAGAGGTGAAGAGAGTAAGACAGGGTGGAATGAGGTTAGCAGGGGAGTGAAAGATAAAAATGGTAGATTACTAGTGGAGAAGGGAGAAAAAGTGAGCAGATGGAGAGAACACTTTAAGGAATTGTTGAACATACAGGATGGAAGTAATGCGAGTATAAATGGCTGGGGAATGGCTGGGAGAAGGAGGGAGGTGAGAAGACAGGAAGAAATCAGTAGGATAGAAGTTGTTGAAGAAATGAAGAAAGTTAAATTGGGGAAAGCCCCAGGAATTGATGGAGTGTGTGGTGAAATGCTGAAGCATGGGGGAGAGATAGTAGTAGAATGGATGTGGAAGATGTGCAGATTGACCTGGGAGGAAGGTAGAGTCCCGGAGGATTGGAAGTCAGGTATAATTATTCCCTTGTACAAAGGAAAAGGGGAAAAAGAAGTGTGTGGTAATCATAGGGGCATTTGTCTTCTTAGTATAATAGGAAAAGTGTATTGTAGGATACTTATTGACAGAGTTAGAGAAAGAACAGAGGAATTAGTTGAAGAAGAACAGGGAGGCTTTAGGAAGGGAAGAGGTTGTGTAGATCAGATATTCATTCTTAGATCTTTAGTCAAAAAGTTTCTAGAGAAGGGAAAGAAGTTGTATGCGGCATTCATGGATTTGGAGAAAGCATATGACAGGGTGGATAGACAAGGATTGTGGAAAGTATTAAGAATATATGGAGTAGATGGGAAGTTGTTGAATGCTGTGAAGAGTATGTATGATGGTGCTAAGGCTGCAGTGCGTGTGGATGGTGAACTAAGTGAATTTTTCTCTTTGAAGGTTGGGTTGAAACAGGGATGTGTCATGTCTTCATGGTTGTTCAATCTGTACATGGATGGGGTAATAAACGAGGTACAAGGTAGGATAGTGGATGTTGGAGTGGCCCTGGTGAGAGAGGATAGTGTTTGGAAACTCCCTGTACCGTTGTTTGCAGATGATACTGTGTGTTGTTGAGTGAAAACGAAGGGGAGCTGCAAGGCTTGGTGGATGAGGTTGGGGGAGTGTGTAAGAAACGGAATCTAAAGGTGAATGTAGAGAAGAGTAAAGTGATGGTCTTTGAGAGAGGTGAAGTCAGTGAATGTACAACGAGGTTGGATGGTGAGGAATTGGAAAATGTGAGCACATTTAAGTACTTGAATAGTGTGATGAGTAAAGATGGAGGTTTGGAGGGTGAAGTGCCTGAAAGGGTACAGCAGGGAAGAAAGGTTGCTGGCTCTTTGAAAGCAGTGATAAGAAACAGGGAAGTGAGCATGGAAGTGAAAAAGTTACTACATGACAGTATTGTGATACCAACTCTAACGTATGGATGTGAAGCTTGGACGTTGTTGGAAGGACACAAGTCAAGAGTGAGAGCAGTGGAAATAAGTTATTTGAGAGGAGCCTGTGGAGTCACATGGAGAGACAGGCTGACGAATGAGGATATAAAGGATCGTTGTGGTGTGGATGTGGATGTGATTGGAAGTGTTATGAGGAACACACTGAGGTGGTTTGGCCATGTGGAGAGGATGGAGGGTGAGAGACTGACGAAGAGAGTGTATGTGGGTGAGGCGGAGGGGGGAAGAGGGAGGTGGAGGCCGAGGATGAGATGGAGGGATGGGGTGGAGAGGTATATGAGAGTGGGGGGTGTGAGTTGGGAACAGGGCAGTGAAATGGCGGAGGACAGGGCGACGTGGAGGCGATTTGTTAGTGGCTACCCCAAACGGGATTGAGGCGTCTGGCAATAGATAGATAGATAGTATATGCAGAGTGAGAGTGAGAGGGTTCAGGAGAAAAGCATGTCGACGTATGGGGGTCGAATTCCTTTTGTAATTCTAAGTCGTGATGTTTCCGCTATGAAATGTCTAATTGTGCTTAATTTCGTGTTCACAGTATGTTAAATATGTTCAGGTGGTTGTGGTAAAGTGAGAGTGTTGTAGGCATAGTTGTCGCGTCTATCAATGACTGTGATTTTTAAAAATTATTTCATATTGAATAGATAAACTAAAGAAGCAATTAATGGTTGATTAAATGAATGAATTGTTACAACAGAGAGGTTGGAATACATGTAGGCTGGTATCATAACTCCAGTGGTGATGGAAGCATTATCTTCTGTCAAGTTTAAAAACGTGTTGTTGGGCTGACCAGATTCCCATACCAGATACCTTTGAGGACATTTAAAGACTCTGGTATGCACAACAGAGGCTCAAACAGTGGAGGAACAGTGGCCAGAAGTTCGTGGTCGTTGTATGTACTTACGATTTGTCCCAGGCTACATGGAATGAGTTAAGCTGTCGATGGTGCAATATACTGAAGCATGGGTTGCAGCAGAAGAATGTAATTTTAACTATTTCCCTTAATCACACATAAGTATCCAAAACGCGACGTGAACGAAAGCAGATAAAAAAAAGGAAACACTTCGGTTATAACTCCAATTATTTTATTCCAACGTCTGTACTGTAAGGTTTCATTCATGCATTATCTCGCTCAGTATCTCTTTTCGTTTTTTGCTTATTATGAAGCATTAAAAATGGATAGTTGCTGATGGAAGTGGTAACCTACGGTTTCCATACTTGTGTTATAATACACGTACCTATTTTTTTTTTTTTTTTTTACATACTGTAAGTACAAAAGTAAGCAGACTTGGGTATATTGTCATGGCCGCATTGTGACTTCAAATTACCCAAGTCATTCGTCCTCCCAAGGACAACAATCTGCTTAAACACTCCGTTGGAGAGAGAGAGAGAGAGAGAGAGAGAGAGAGAGAGAGAGACAGACAGACAGACAGACAGACAGAGTACTCGATTCATGGCGACGGCATGTCCAACGGGTTCCAAACCTTAAAGGTGAGTAGTGGTTCTGTCAAATAAAATGCTTCACGATCTGTATTAAGCGTGCTTTACAAACACACACAAAGAAGGTGGAAATAGGAGACGCTGTAATCACCCATGTTGTAACACACACACACACACACACACACACACACACACACACACACACACACACACACACAGATACAGTAATAATTTAAAAGAATGAGGCTATAGCCTGGAGAGGTAAGGAGAGAGGAAAATGAGGTGTAATGAAGAAAACAGTGAACGGAGAAGATGGGTAGGAGACAGATATGGGAGTATCGAGGAGGATATGAATTAGGTAGTAGATTAGGTGTATGATAGGTAAGTTGCAATTTCAGAAGGCTATTAGACCAAGGGAAGAAGAAGGCTTAGAATTAATGCCTATTGATTTTACGACAGCCGTAGAGGCAGACAATCTTCCTTTGATATACGACTAGCAATAGGCAATGTTACATTCAGCATTCTGAGAACAACGAGAACAGGGAGGAGAGGAGAAAGGAATGTCCAGAAGTCTGACTGGTCCTTGAGTTGAACTGGGATTTTTTTCCTCCAACTGCAAGCTGAACGTGCTAACCCATGCACCCCTCGGCTTCCCAGACACCAAGGAATATTGATGCCAAGGATCCTTGTTTTCATCTTGCTTCCACCTTCTTTTATGGAGGTCGCCCCGAGCATGCACCACTATGCTATAATTAAAAAGGTATTGCTTACTTCTTGGTGATTTCAGTCAGGGCCACATAGGTTGACATCAAGAGTTTTGGTGCAGTAAGCTGGAGATGTCTGTCGCTCTCTACGTCCCCCAAAACTTCGTTGTGTTCCTTAGCTCATAATTGGTTGAAACAGAAAATAGTAGGACTGAAGCAAGTTCCCGATAATCTTCAAACTACATTGGACATAAAGTTCCTCTCACTGAAGCCACAATCCTTCGCTTTACTGTGGTTTACTCCTTGACTTCGGGCACTCACACGAATGACCTTGATGCTAACTTACTGCTTAGAGGAAGGTATTAAGGCAAGAATCCATAGTTTGTGACCCACAAAAAATACGACTCTGGTGTACATCGTAACGCATATTTCACCACCTGTAGTACATGCCTCGTTCGACTCTATCAGTAATAATAAAATATTTTTAAAGTATCAGGTAACTAAACTACACTGTTATTTAAGCTTTAACAATCAAGAGTTATTTTGCGCACAAAAAGTACGGTGACGTATTAGTCAGGCCAAAGTTGATGTTTGTTCGAACCTCATGATTTACTAGGTTTGTGTTCCTTTGTGCGTCGCCATAGTTACCTAATGTAATGAACATCTCTTGATTCTAATCGGTTTCCTACCAGGATGTACATGACGGTAAGGGTAGTACTATTAATGTGAAGGGGCAAAGGAGTTTAGAAACGTCAGTTTCAGTTTGTGTGCGTGAGCTATGTTTCTTCTAGTAATGAAGTATATTTGTGTTGTGTTCTTGAAGGATATTTTTCAGTTTGTGTGTTTTGATGATTAGACTTTCGACATTTAGTTGCAATAATTCTAAGTTGTGTTTGAAGTTATGTGCGTCTGATAGAGTCTGTTGTGTGTGTGTGATCATAAAATCTTGATTAACTGTGATAATGTATGTGGTTACCATACAGCCCATTTTTTTTTTTTTTTAAATAACAGAACGGAGGAAGGAAAAACAAATGGGTAAAAAAAAATAATCCATACACCAGATTACTGGTGTATCAGTTAGACTTGAACAGTTGTGGGTTGAAGTTTGGAGGAAAACAACTCTGGGGAAGCGAGTTCCAGAGAGATGCAGTTCGGGGAATGAAAGAATTCTGATAGGCAGAAGTTCTGCAATATGGTTGAGTGACATTCCAGTCATGAGCGCTACCAGATGCCCGTGTAGCACGAGGGAAGGCATGGAGAGGTGGCACCATGGACGCAACTTCGTCTGAGAATTTGCCAAAAAAATATCTGCAAAATAATGCAAGGGAGGCAACATTCCTTCTTACTTGCAGGGGAGGTAGTTTATATGTAATGGCAGGGTTGTTAATGATTCTAACAGCTTTATTCTGAATTTTGTCTAGTTGTCTTAATGCAACCTCTCCACAACCATTCCACAAGGGTGAGCAATATTCAAGCTGAGAGCGCACATGACTCTTATAAATTATAGCTAACTGCTCATCGGCGAAGAAGTTACGGACTCTGTACAATAATCCAAGTTTCTTTGAGGCGGTTTTAGCAAGTGATCTGACATGTTACAAAGCGCATCCAGCCGAGAGATAAAAACATATATGTTTTTGCTTTATTAAAATTTCACAAATTTATGTAAGAAGATTGGAAACTTGCCTTCCTCTTCGCGAGCGTCCAAGAAATACAAACGTATGGTTCAGGATTGTACAGTACATAATTTTACTGATACAAACTTTTATTTGCCCTCTTTTATGCAAAATGTGCGGCAGAATGAATGTAAGCTTGGGGTCTTCGTGCTGAATCAAAACCCGCATCTACAATTTGCAGATTTCACAGATATAATTAGCCTATCCTAGTGCCATCATTACAGTATAAGAGAGTGCTGGGCTCATGACTTAGAATTAAATATCGTACAGTCAAGAACATTAGTTCTAAGAAGATATCACTACTTCTATTCCTCAGTTTCCCCCTCTAGTAGATATTCGTGAGGCAAGAGAGGGTTGGCGTGGTTCTATACCAACACATGATTCTATTTATCATGATGCACCAGGGATGAATGTGACTAAGTCTGAAGCAGAGGGAGAGGAAGGGCAGGCCAACTTTTGCTCCTGATTCAAAGCTCAAACCCAAGTGACTTTTTTGAAGAAAATCACACTACGGTCACAGGGTAAACTGCGTAAGATATTAGAAGCCCCAGAGGTTTAGTGGCAGGCTTATATGCCTCCAATAATATAATGTCCTAAAAACTGGCTGCACAACAGAGCCAGCACCAACATATAGAGGCGCGCGCGCGCGCTCACGCACACACACACACACACACACACACACACACACACACACACACACACACACACACACACAGTTTACTGATTCCCAAAACATTCTGCCCCGTTTAATTTTATTACATTTTAGCTCCAGCTCAGTGACGACTTTCTCATTCAACATTCAGACGATTTTCTTAAGGCTAAGGGTGACATCTAGTATTAATACTGTCATTAGTAGTTCCCTCACAGCAAGGTAACCTGTTTAAATTATTCCTGCAACATGCAGACTATTTGAATCACTACAGTGACATCCATAATGTAGTGGTTAAGTCGTTCTTGAAGACTGGTTGTGCTGTGTTGTGTCTTTGTAATGCATAAAATGTCTGAATGTAAGTGATGAGGCCTCGCTCATGAACATCAGTTCTTTCTGGGTGAATGCGAGAATAGTGACGGCTGTGTGTGTGTGTGTGTGTGTGTGTGTGTGTGTGTGTGTGTGTGTGTGTGTGTGTGTGTGTGTGTGTGTGTGTGTGTGTGTGTGTGTGTGTGTGTGTGTGTGTGTGTGTTCAATGCATGGAAAAAGGAATGAAAGGCAGGAAGCTAGAAAGATTGTTTCCCCCTCCCCCCCCAGAAAATGAGGCAAATTCAAGATCTGTTCTTTTCGAGATGCCTGGACATATTGCGTTTAAAAGATTGTAGGTCATAGGAAGTAGGAAATATAGAAAGAGGAAGACAGTTCCAGAACTGACCTGTTGCATAAAGTATGGACTGGTAGAAACAGTCAACTTTTGCATGAGAGTTGGACAGAAAAAGGATGAGGGTTTACTTCTAGGCGGGTGCTACCCGCCATTGATGTTGCGATGGAACAGAGATCAAGATGCAACAGTCCGGTGAAGAGACAGAGGTCGAGGTCATCCTGTGTTTGTTACACGAACTGCGAGATGGACGCAGTAGGAAGCAAATAGGAAGGTGAAGAATGGAGTCGTCAGTGTATGAGTCGATAGGGTCAGATGCACAGTTTAGAAGGTCATTGATGAATACGAATAAGAGAGCTTACGATAGGACAGAACCCTGAGAAACACCACTATTGATAGCTCTGGAAGAAGAACAGTGGCCGTCTACAACAGCAGTTATAGAACGACCAGAAAGTAAGCTAGAGATGAAGGCACAAATAGGAACAGAAACTGGAAGAGGGCAATTTGAAAATTAAAGATTTGTGCCACACTATCGAAAGTCTTTAGGATGTCACGTGCAATGGCAAAGTTTTCGCCAGAGTCCATAAAGGAGGATGACCAGGAGTCTGAAAGGAAAATGAAATCGCAAGTGGAACATCCTTGGCGGAAACCACCCTGACAATCGGAAAGAAGGCTGTGATGGGAAAGGTGGTTTATTTATTTATGAATTTTTAGAAAAATAAAATAAATTATAGAAAAACAGGATGTTAATGCAATTGGTCAGTAGTTAGATGGCTGGGAATGATCAACCTTCTTTGAAACTGGATGAATGAGAGCAAACTTCCAGCAAGAATGAAAGGTACAAGTCTATAAAGAAAGACGAAAGAACTTTTTAAAACAAGTTGTTAGCTCAGAAGAACAGCTCTTCAGGACAACAGGAGGGACCCCATTAGGCCATTATGCCTTGTCAGTATTGAGACCTGTGAAGGCAGAACGTACAGTACATTAACTGAGGAAATCTTAATGTTAGTCATGAGGGGGTCAGACGGGAGAAGTGATGGAAAATCAGCACCGGAATTGTCTAAAATGGAAATGGAGTAGAAAGTCTGATCAAAGAGTTCTTTTCAGTAGATGAACAGCTACATAACTATCACAGCAGAAAAGAGGTAGGAAGAATAATGAAGTAAAGCTGTTTGAAATGTCTTTGGCAAGGTGCCAGAAGGAATTGGAAGAATCAGAGTCAGAGACTTGAGAGCATTTAGTACAAATTAAATGATTCTTTGCAGAGCGGAGAACAGGCTTAGCATGGTTCCAGCAGAGACATAACAGAGATTAGATTTTTAGGTGGGTTGGCTTCAGTATGTTTTGTAGGCCTTCTTGTTGTGAACAGCATTAGAACAAGCGTGATCAGACCATTTTTTTTTTTTTTTCATTAGTCACAGGGTACGAGAAAGGAATGTATGCTTCTGTGCTCTAGAGAAGAACGTCTGTAATGTACAAGGCACACTCAGATGGTTCTCGGCCATGGAAGCAATAATCATTCCTGGGAAAAGCAACAAAGTACTGTCTGAGGGTCTCCCAAACAGCAGCTTCAAAGTGCCACAGCCGAAGCTCCTTGGGAGGGTCCACAGGCCAAACTGGATCGACAGGATAGGTTAAGATGATCAGGCCATGATCAGAGGAGCCCGAGAAAGAGAAAAGATTCACAGAGCAAGCAGAAGGATTATTTTTAAGGAAGAAGTCAAGTATGTTGGAAGTCTCTCCAGGGTGGTCAGGGATATGGGTAAGGTGTTGTAGAAGCTACTTTAGGTCACTGAGGAGAGAAAAGGTGTACAGACTTCGCATAAGGAACTGAACGCACAGGGTACAATGTACAGTAAACAAAAAGCACACTCCAGGGACTATATTAGTGATACAGGAAAAAACTATGCAACATAACTGCATCCTAATACTTGGTCACGCTGCCTTTCGCGTCAGTTACAAACTAGAGGCATTTGGGCTTGCTGTCTCCTAAATTTTGGAAGTATTCGGCCACCTTCTTGACCCAGATGTTGCATATTTAGTCCATAAGGCGAAACAGTGAGGAAATGTTGCGTGTTGTGAGCCTGTCCTTCATATAATTCCACGCGTTTTTGATGGGATTCAAAATGTGGAGAGGTACCTGACCAATCCAGCACTTCTGTATCATGGTCTGAGAGGAATTTCATAACCCTTTTTGCCTTTTGAAACAGGGCAGAATCCTGCATAAAATATGTGCAACCATGGTTGCCATAAAATTGAAGGAGATGATTTTCCTGCACCTGTATATACCGGTCAGCATGCATCGTTGTGTTTCTAGGAAAGAAGTAGAAGCTTTCTCTGCCCACTTCCCCACTAAAACAACCCCCAGTACGCCATCACTGTGCTTGGCAATTTTCAGTGTGTTGTGGACGTCGTAGCGACAGAAGTTGTGAGGCCTCCTTACCGCCCAGTTCGAGGATGAAAACACATAAATGTGCCCTCATCTGAATACATCACCCTTCTCCAGTCTTCTGAGGCCCGACCTTTGTATTTTTTAGCAAAGTCAAGCCATTTCTTGCGCATCTGTTTGGTCAGAAGTGGTTTCTTGGCTGGCAAATGCGATGGTATGTTCAGGTCCTTCTGCAGCCGGAGTTGGATGATGCAGATAGAGACACCTTGTAGGTGACTAGGATGATTATCTTTGAGATGTGCAATTGTAATATCAGGAGTTTTAAGCACCTCACACAGGAGATTGTCTGTAGCATTTGTTGTCTTGTGTTTTCGTCCTGGACAAAGTTTTCATGTCAGAGCACCATTTGGTGGGATGCCACGGGCTCTTGCTGTCACTCTTCTCACTGAACGTTCTAATTTTCCGGTTCGTAGTGCTATTTCTTTTGTAGCGATGTTCTGCTTCCAGGCGAGAATACGAGCATATTCCTCGTTATCTAAATCGATAGCTCCTGTACCTAAGCACTAGAGTGAAAACAATAATATAAAACACAAAAGGTAGCAATATCCAAGGGTTTTGGCTTTTAAGTGAAATCTGCACTACTACACCATAGCTCAGCTTGTGGGTGACTGATTTTGGCTCAAACACAGCGTTCGTTTGAAGTAAGGCTAGACGGATGCCAGATATTATCAAACAGAAATCGAGCTAATAGAATGGCATGCATCTCAAATAAAACAGGCCTCTTCTGGTACTTGTATTTTGAGGAATGCAGTCGGTTTCTTTTGCTAAGTCTGTAGGTTTTTTCATCATGTGGATCAGCAAATCAAGAGGAGTGTTAGAGGTGGTGGTGAACATTGAAGTCACCTAGAACGGAGAGTTCAGAGAAAGGAGAACCTGATTGGACATGTTCCATCTTAGAAGTAAGATACTCAGGGAATTTTTCATAGCCGCTAGAATTAGGGGATTAGTATACAGCAGAGCTATGTTTCGTCAGAGAATGACAGGATAGCCGGAGCCAGAGTGTAGAAAATTCAGAGCATTCAAGTTCAGGAACACGAGAGCATGAGATATTGTAGCACACATACACACAACAGTCTTTAAAGTGAGTACAGAGAAAGTAGGAGGAGGCAGAGAAAGGTTTGCTACCAGTCACCTCAAACAGATGAGTCTCAGTGAGGAAGAGAAGATGAGGTTTCGAGGAAGAGAGGTGGTGTTCAACAGAGAGAGAATCAGCGGAAAAGCCACGAATGTTCCAGAAATGAATAGAGCTTGAGTCAGACAATGGTCCAATGCATCTCACTAGGTGGTCACTGGGAGAGGAGTGGATGGTGGGGGCTTTTTAGGTCCCTCCTCCCCCTCAGGGACTCCAAGGCTGGGTGTTGAGACGCCGTTTTTATTTGTATTGGAACCGTGAGTCTGGTGTGTAACGTGCATGTGCTTTGGTGTTAACAGTTAGGGGAAAATATATAGCAGAGTATGCCGGCCTATTCTCTGTGTTACTGAAACACTTAAAAAGTTTAGGAAAAGGAGATGTTCAGAAGCATGTCCTAAGGGCTGATGAAACAGGAACTCTAGCTCTCCCTGTCACCTGCTTTTTATCGACCATGGGAGTCCCGCTCTGTTCAACTGGTGATACTAGAATGACAGGATGAGTGTCTGGGGATGTACCCTACCTGTCACATGATCAACTCTCCTCCTCTTACTGGCTCCCTTCAACCTCTGTCTCTTCGCTGCACTGTTGCCTTTTTATCTCCTTTCTATCGTTGCTTCAGTGGTCACTGCTCCTCTGAACTGTCTGCTTGCATATATATATATATATATATATATATATATATATATATATATATATATATATATATATATATATATATATATACCTAGGCTGCTTCCCCCAAGGAAAGGGAGGCAGCCGAGACAGGACGACACACTTCCAATTTACTCATCCACTCAAGCACATTCATTCGCATCTTAGCCCCAAAGGGGAGAAGGGGCAGATCCTCACCGCAACACACCTCACGACGGTCAACTGCGCAGTGCACTCAGTGACATCCACAGCAGGGGCTGACAGTAGAGCTGGTTTACCCCTGCCACATCACAATAGACCCATCCCCTTACCTGTGCCTGACCTGATCAACTGATCAAACAAATGTGGGAGAATATCCCCTCAGGGCTGCGTCATCATTTATTCAATCACAGTTTCTCTCCATGCATTTCTATCATGCACAACCACTCTTCCATGCTCAACAGATATCCCTCTTGCATCCAACTCTCTTCACACTGTCCATCCAACCTATTCGTGGTCTTCTTCTCAGCCCTACACCTCTCACATCAGACCTAGTTATCTTTTTCATCAATCGCTTATTATCTATTCTCTCCATATGACCAAACCATTGCAACACCCTCTGCTCAACTCAATCAGCCATCTCCCGCACAACTCCAGTTCTTCTTAGCACTTCATCATTTCTCACTCAATCCATACGCATCACTCCACACATACTCCACAGACACCTCATCTCCATTGCATTCAAACTTTTCCTCCCTGCTACACCCATACTCCATGTTTCAGCCCCATATAACACAGTCGGTACCACAACACCCTCATACAGCCTTCTCTTTACATCCATTCTAAGTGAACGACATCTAAACACTTTTTACATTTCTCCCAGTACCTTTCCTACTTCATTCATTCTAAACTTCACTTCTGCATCTACTCTTCCATCCGCAGCAACATGTGACCCTAAATATTTAAAACACTACCTCCTCAAACAACTCACCATTCAAAACTATATTAATCCTCATTCCATCTACTACCAACCTCATACACTTCATCGCTTTACTGTTATTCTCATTTACATTCAATTTCCTCCTTTCACACACCCTTCCAAACTCCTCTACTAACTGTCTCACTCTCTCTTCTGAATCAGCCACCAGTGCAGTATCATCTGCAAACAGCAGCTGCTTCAGATTCCACTCTCTGCCAACAACATTCACCAGACTCAGACCTCCGTCTAACACATTTGCATTCACCTCCCTTACAACACCATCCATATAAATATTAAACAACCAAGGCGACATCACACATCCCTGCCGCAGCTCCACTCTCATGGGAAACCAATCACTCACAGTATTTCCCACTCTTACACTTGCTCTACTATTTACATGAAAACTTTTCACTCCTTTAAGCAACCTACGATCAAATCCATACAATCTTAAAACAGTCCACAAGGCCTCCCTATTAATTCTATCATACACTTTCTCTGAATCCATGAATGCCCAAAACACATCCTTACCTTTCGTTAAATACTTTTCACACACCTATCTCACAGCAAACACCTGATCCAAGCATCTGCTCCCTTTCCTAAAGCCATGCTGCTCATCACCAATCACTCCCTCTGTACCCTCTCTAATTCTCTTAATTAACACTGTACCATACACCTTACCTACAACAATTTCAGACTTATACCTCTAAAGCTAGTACATTGATACTTATCACCCTTACCTTTATACAACGGGATCACGCAAGCACTTGCCCAGTCAATTGGCAACATACCTTTCACGAAGGAAAGATTCAACAATCTTACTAACCAGTCAACAATGGTCGCTCCACCACCTTTCAGGCATTCCACAGCACACCCATCCATACCTGCAGCTTTCCCTGTTTTCATCTACTTTACTGCCTCCTGCACGTCCTCCTTCGTGATCAAAGAATCATTCAACTCTCCCAACACATTTATTCCTTGCACACTTCCATCCGCCACAATTTCGGCCTCCCTTTCTTCCTCTACATTTAACAATCTTTCAAAATACTCCACCCATCTCTTCCTTACTGCATCCATCTCAGTTAACATCCTTCCATCCTCTGCTCTTACTCGCTCTTCCTTCCCAGATTCTCCCTTTCGCACCCTTTTCACCTCCTTCCAAAATATTTTCTTATTCTGTTGAAAATTCTCAGTCAATCGCCTTCCTCCCCCCTCTCATCTGCTGCCACTTTAGAATCACGCACAGCTCTTCTCGCCCTATTCCTCTTTTCCTTATACCTCTCATATGACATCTCATCCTTCCTCTGCAGCCACACTTCATATGCACATCTCTTCTCAGCCACAGCCATACTTACTTCCTTGCACCACCAGTCACTTCCTTTTCTTACACCACCACCCACTCGTCTCACACCACACACCTCTTCCACATACCCCACCACAGCAGTCTTAAACAACTGCCAATCCTCCTCCACACTGCCATTTTCCTGATCTTTCACTGCGTTCCACTCATCTTTCAGTTTCTCCTGATACTCTACTATTTTCTCTCTTTTATCCAGCTCACTCACTTTCAAAACCTCCCTGTCACACCTGACTCTCCTAGCTCTCACCCATCTCTTACCTACACTTAACTTTCCCTTCACCAGGTAGTGGTCAGACATACCTCCACCCTCGCCTCTCAGAACTCTCACGTCCAACAATCTTCCTATTACATTCCTGGACACAACCACATAGTCCATCAATGCTATATCAACAACCCTTCCACCCTCCTGTCTCACCCATGTATGCTTATAATATCTTTCTTCTCAAACAAGGTATTTCCAATCACCATCTCTCGCTCAACGCACATCCCTATCATTCGTTCCCCATTTTCATTTCTTCCAGGCACACCATGCATACCAACTATACCTTCAACTGCTACATTTCCCATTCTAGCATTCAGATCTCCCATCATTACCATATTCGCATTCGTTCCAAAACTCTGCAGACACTCATCAACATCATTCCAGAAAGACTCAATCTCTTCTTCATCTCTTTCACTACCAGACCCATAATTATGAACTCATAAACACCCACAACTCACGTTCAAATTTCGCTTTCGCCTACATCAGCCTCGATGACACCTTCTTCAATTTAATCACACACTGCTGTACTTCAGGACTCACTAACAAGGCCACACCCTCTCTTGACCTTCCTCTATCAACACCTGACAATCTTCCATTCACACTTCCAAACTTAGACTCACCTTTCCCTTTCATCTTTGTTTCAATCAAAGATAACACATCCAACTTTCTTCTCACAAACATTCTCCCAATCTCCTCCATTTAAGAATCAATCGTACTACACCCACGTACATTCCTAGACCCAATCTTCAGGGTGTAGGGATAACTCAATCCCCCATCTCTTTCTCTGGCCTGTCTCTTCTTAGGAACTAAAAAACAGAGGAGGGTGTCCCTAGTCCTCTCACCCCACCCATTTTAGTCGCCTTTTACGACACGCAGGGAATTCGGTGGCAATATTCTTCCTAACACAACCTGGCCGCAGAGCAGTAGTACCACCCCATAGTGCAGTATATATATATATATATATATATATATATATATATATATATATATATATATATATATATATATATATATATATATATGGATAGATAGATTGATAGATATAGATATAGATAGATAGATATAAAGATAGATAGATTATTATTTTTTAAATAACAGAACGGAGGAAGGAAAAACAAATGAATAAAAAAAAATCCATACACCAGATTACTGGTGTCCTCTGTTCATAAAATATCTGTAACAGTTAGACTTGAACAGCTGTGGGTTGAAATTTGGAGGGAAACAACTCTGGGGAAGCGAGTTCCAGAGAGATGCAGTTCGGGGAATGAAAGAATTCTGATAGACAGAAGTTCTGCACTATGGCTGAGTGACATTCCAGTCATGAGCGCTACCAGATGCCCGTGTAGCACGAGGGAAGGCATGGAGAGGTGGCACCGTGGACACAACTTCGTCTGAGCATTTGCCAAAAAAATATCTGTAAACTAATGCAAGGGAGGCAACATTCCTTCTTACTTGCAGGGGAGGTATTTTATTTGTAATGGCAGGGTTGTTAAACATTCTAACAGCTTTGTTCTGAATTTTATCTAGTTGTTTTAATGCAACCTCTCCACATCCATTACACAAGGGTGGGCAATAATCAAGCTGAGAGCGCACATGACTCATAAATTATAGCCAACTGCTCATCAGCGAAGAAGTTAAGGACTCTGTACAATAATCCAAGTTTCTTTGAGGCGGTTTTAGCAAGTGATCAAACATGAGAGGTCCAGCTGAGGGCATTGTTAAACGAGACGCCAAGAATTTCAATACTTTTGGAAATGGGAATATTAGTAGCACTGAAGGTAATGTACGAATCTGGCAATATCTGTCTATTAGTAAATTATATATATTTAGTTGTACTAGCATTAAAAGAGACAAGGTTGTTTTGTCCCCATTCACTGATCGTAGATAGGTCTTGATTTATGGAGATGGCTGTACTGAGTTGAGAGGTAGAGATATTAGACTTTGTAAATGGGTGTCTGAGTGTGAATGAACTATCTAGTGTTGAATCATTTGCATATGAATGGATGGGATTGTGGGTGACAGATACGAGATCATTAATATGAACCAGGAATAGGGTTGGCGCCAGAACTGACTCCTGCAGCACGCCGGCTTTAATTGAGTGAAAATTGGAATATACATCATCTACTTTTACTCTTATTTTCCTGTCACTAAGATATGAAGAAATCAAAGCAACAAAAGACGTTGGTCCATAGCAAGGGAGTTTGGACAGCAGGGAACGGTGCCATACTCTGTCGAAAGCTTCAGAAATATCAAGAGCTACTGCATGAGTTTCTCCATGTAGATCAATTGATTGATGGATGGTATGAGTTAGGAGATTGAGTATGTCAATGGTGGATCTTTCGTGGCGAAAACCATATTGTCTATCACTAATTAAGTTGTTGGATTCAAGATGTTTAACAATGTGCTTATTAATTAAAGTTTCAAATACCTTACCAAGAGAAGATATGACAGCTATTGGTCTGTAATCAGAGGGGTCAGAGGAACTTCCTTTCTTTGGAATTGGGTGGATATTGGCTTCTTTCCATGAATTTTGGAATAAAGAAGGACGTATGCATAGTCTGAATAATTTGGCTAGAACAGAGGCAAGTTCAAGGGAACACTTTTTCAAAACAATTGGCGGAATTCCATCTGGGCATGAAGCTTTGTTGGTAGGTAAATTGTCTAGGATGGATTTTACGTATTTTGTCTGTATTTTAAGTGGGGCAATTTCGGGAGAGTCAAGTTTTAGTACTGGGACATTCTGGCTGGTATCGTCTATGGTAGAGTTTCTGGCAAATGTACGGGTCAAAATATCTGCTTTCCCACGCGAGTCATTTGTAATGTTGCCATCTGAAGATTTTAGAGGGGGAATGGATGATGACTTGTTAAAATTATTATTGAAAGAATTGAGAGCTGACCAGAATATTCTATTGTCATTAGGGTTGTTAAGTAGTTCTGATGCTTGCTTTTGAAGAAAGTTTGATTTAGCTAGATTTAATACAGCTTTTGCATGATTTCTAGCAAATTTAAATTGAGAGGGTGATTCAGATGTTTTTGATTTTTAGTAAGAGTTATATGCTAATGACTTTTGGGCTGTTGCTCTGGCACAGTTGCCATCAAACCATTTTGAAGAGTTTGATCTTTTAGTGAACTGTTGACTTGGTATGAATAAATCCATACCAGCTAGTATTAAGTCGCAAATGTGGGACTGGGTGGAATTGTGAGAAGAAAGGCTGCCATGGAATGTCAGCAAGATAATTTCTAAAGTTAGATAGATTGATAAGAATATATATATATATATATATATATATATATATATATATATATATATATATATATATATATATATATATATGCAGAGACTTCACTTCACCGTGAAGATATGTATGCAAACTAACCACAGGAGAAATGAAAGGAGCGACAGTGAGTACTTTCGTATATTACATCTTCAGACAGAGTGAGACAGAAACGTAAAGGGTAGAGGTCTTTTATGCACACCCGCATCAGAGAGTGGCACACAGAACAATCGATGACCTGAATTTTTACCTGCGGCTTAACTTATGGTCACCTGCAGCAGGGAGTGGAACACAACAAAGGATGACCTGAATCTAAAAATGCACGTGACAAAGGAGGAGGGAGTAGGGGGGGAGGAAAGGGGAGTGGGAGGGAGTGGGAAGGGGAGGGGAGGAGGGGAAGGGGGTATTATGATTTGTAACAGTTGCATTAACAAGATGTAACTTTTATGTAACTTTAACTACAATTATGTAACTACAAACGATATGTAACAATTATGTAACGACAAACGATTGCATTATGTTACACTTTGCCAATTATGTAACAGTTGCATTAACAAGATGTAACTTTTATGTAACTTTAACTACAATTATGTAACTACAAACGATATGTAACAATTATGTAACGACAAACGATTGCATTATGTTACACTTTGCCAATTAACAGTTGCATTAACAAGATGTAACTTTTATGTAACTTTAACTACAATTATGTAACTACAAACGATATGTAACAATTATGTAACGACAAACGATTGCATTATGTTACACTTTGCCAATTAACAGTTGCATTAACAAGATGTAACTTTTATGTAACTTTAACTACAATTATAAGGCCAAAACACTTATGTAACAGTTGCATTAACAAAATGTAACTACAATTATAAGGCCAACGCATGTATGCATTTCACTACAATAACCCAAGTACATACTGTATTAGTTAAATAATTTACTTTAATGCATTTATTCAAATATGTATACAACTTGTTTAAAATGTAATATTACTAAATAATCACTATTTACTATAAATATTATATGTATACAATATTCATACAATTATGTTACTTTTACAATATTATGTATTTCACTTAATTAGCTTATAAGTTCATTATAATGTGTGTATAATATGTATTAATATGTTAGGACTATTAACTGTCGATGGTACGCCATTTTCGCGTGACCGAGCAGATATCCGGACTCCATATTATAATTACAAATCATAATAGATAGATAGATAAATAGATAGATAGAGAGACAGATAGAAGCAGGGAGTCAGATGATGAGAAGGTATTGTGTCTGCGAGAAGTGAGCAATGCTAAACATGCTTACACACTCTTAACTCAAGGAATGCTTGATAGGCACACGACAGTGCCTAGTGACCATACACACACATACACACATACTCACACACAGGCTTCTAGAACTTTCCATCAGGGAACACACGTGATACATCTTCTGTTTCACCAGAATTTAGGAAAGAGAGCTCAGAAGGAGGTTAGCCACAGAACAGGCAGGAGTTGAAGGAGACAGGCGAGAGAAGAGACAGGTCGCAGGGAGAAGAGCTTGGTAACTTGAGAGAGAGACAGAGAGAGCGAGACAGAGAGATAGCTAGCGGGACTGGACTCTATACTTCGCTCTGTGTGAGAGACTTGTTAATATTTCCAAGACAAATAAAAATAGTCCCATACTATTCTTTACCTCTCCTGTCACTACATGACAAAAAGGGAACCAAGATTATCAACATACAAAGTCTTTATGACAGGGGAAGGGGAGAAGGGGGAGGGAAATGGGATAAATACTGCTGCTTAACTTATGACCTCGAGGATTAATGCTTGGTGTGTCCCACACAGGTGTGACTACACCACCAGGAGATGACGGAACAATCACTTGTTAGTCTGGGGGATACTACTTCAAAATTAATTCAGTTAACAATTTATCACACTTAAAATGACCATAGCTCATGTTTACATTCTTTTCATATGTGCCAGAAATAAGACAAGATTCTATTACATTTCTTTCATCTAAGCTTTTTGATCTTGCTAGAATCTTGGAGCCTGTCCAGTCAATATGGTGATCACTGGATGCTTTGTGCTGAAAAGACCTCTACCCTTTACATTTCTGTCTCACTCTGTCTGACGATGTAATATACGAAAGTACTCACTGTTGCTTCTTTCATTTCTGCTGTGGTTAGTTTGCATATATATATATATATATATATATATATATATATATATATATATATATATATATATATATATTTATTTTTTTATATTTATATTTATTTATTTATAGATATAGACCAATCCCAGCTGAAAAGGACATTTTGCCAGCCGAGAGAGTTTTGCAGATAGAAACAGGGGATATAACCTTGGAAGAGATAGCAAAATCTATAAAGGAATTAAAGAATTTTAAGGCCCCAGGAGAGGATGGAATATTTCCTGAAATGATTAAGGTGGAAATGATGAGTTGATGAATACGCTTTTGAAACTTTTAATGTGGCTTGCAGTAATTGTGTAATTCCAGATGACTGGAGAAATTGAGTGATTATAAAAATACCATAAAAGGGATTTTTAAGTGTGTGGAAATTGGAGGGGGATAACTTTGACATCTGTAGTTGCAAAAGTCTTTTCCAAAATCTTGTTGAACAGTATAAAGCCAGTAATTGATAAAATGTGAAGAGAACTAGCGGGATTTAGAGAGGGTCGAGGTTGTTATGATCAGACTTTTATTCTACGGGATCTAATGCAACAAGCTTATGAGACTAAAATGCCACTTAGTATGTGTTTTGTGGATTATGAAAAAGCGTTTGATAGTGTTTCACGTGAAGCTATGTTGAAAATTATGAGATTCTATTGTATACCAGAAAAGTTTGTTAACATTATTAGAAGCCTGCATGAAGGTACTTTTTGTAAGGTAATGGTGGGTGGTTCTTTGAGTGATCCATTTCAAGTTAGGTCAGGAATGATTCGAGGAGTTCTTTCGCCTTTGCTGTTTGTTATGGTTATGGATTATGTTAGGAGAAAGGTTGTAAGGAGAATAGGTGCAGGAATTACCTGGAAAGAAAATGAGAGGCTGATGGATCTGGACTATGCTGAAGATGTTGTACTGATTTGCGGAAGTATTTACGAGATGCAGAGGGTGCTTGATTCTCTAGTTTATGAAGGAGAAAAAGTGGGATTGGTAATATATTGTGGAATGACTGAAATTATTAATATGAATGTGGAGAACCAAATCGATTGTGTAATTGGGAATAATGTGATGAAGAATGTAGAATATTTTAAATACTTGGGAAC
This sequence comes from Coenobita brevimanus, assembly GCF_032717465.1. Taxonomy (NCBI): domain Eukaryota; kingdom Metazoa; phylum Arthropoda; class Malacostraca; order Decapoda; family Coenobitidae; genus Coenobita; species Coenobita brevimanus. The sequence continues at coordinate 13,989,106 of NC_136958.1, forward strand.
GATTGTATCATCTAATGGATCATTAAACAATGAAACTGAAGAGACGATTAGACAGGCTTGGCGAGCTGTTGAAATCTTGAAATCTGTTTGGAACAATAATATGCTTTCGGTACATACTAAAACAAAATTTTACAAGTCCATGGTTAAACCTATTTTAATTTATGGGCATGAGTCATGGAACAGTACAATTGTAACAGATCAGAAAGTATTGGGATTTGAGAATAAAATACTGAGAAGGATTCGTGGGGTAAAGTGGCAACACAGAGTTACAAATGAAAGAGTAAGGGATATTACGAGAGTGGAACCAGTTGATGAATATGTGAGACTGTCTCCCTGGAAATGACTGGGGCACATATATAGTAAAGAAGGCAGTTTAATACAGGATGTGCCAGAGTGGACTGCAAGAGTAAGAAGAGGCAGAGGTAGGCCGAGGGACACCTGGTTGAGGAGAATGAAAAGAGAAGCAGGAGAGGAGTGTGGGTGGAACCTGAAGGCGATGGCAAGAGAGAAATATTGGTGGAGAGAGTCCATCGAGGCCCTATGCATCCCGTGGGGTGCCACAGGAAATGATTGATTGATTGATTGTTTGATTGATTGATAGATAGATATTTATAAATATGTGTATATTTATATTAAAATATTTTAATATACATATTCATGTATATATATTTACATTTAATATATATACATATTTATATGGTGGTAGGTGGTGGCGACCATCATCCACTCGCTTGATGTAATGCTGCCTACTTCTTTCTTAGCCTTTATCACTCTTTTTCTGTGCCTGCCCTCCTCTCTTCCTATTTCTCCCATCATTCCTATCACTTCTTATTGCTTTTCTTTCCTTTACAGGTGGCTTTACATTGAGTGACAAGCCAAATGGCTTCCTGTAAGCCAAGAAAGCATTAACTGGTTCCACTCTCGTAATATCCCTTACTCTTTCATTTGTAGCTCTGTCTTGTCACATTATCCCAAGAATCCTTCTCAGTATTTTATTCTCAAATCCTAATACTTTCTGATCTGTTGCAACTGTACTGTACCATGCCTCACGCCCATAAATTAAAATTGGTCTAACCATGGACTTGTAAATTTTCACTTTAGAATGTACCGAAAGCATATTATTATTCCAAACAGATTTCAACATTCCAACAGCTCGCCAAGCCTGTCTAATCCTCTCCTCAATTTCATTGTTTAATTATCCATTAGATGATACAATCGTTCCCAGATAATTAAAATTTTCTACATTCTTCATCACATTATTCCCAATTACACAATCGATTTCGTTCTCCACGTTGATATTAATAATTTCAGTCTTTCCACAATTTATTACCAATCCCACTTTTTCTCCTTCCTCTACCAGACAATCAAGCACCCACTTCATCTCGAAAATACTTCCGCAAATCAGTACAATATCATCAGCATAGTCCAAACCCATCAGCTTCTTATTTTCTTTCCAGTTAATTCCTGCATCTGTTCTTACAACCTTTCTCAGAACATAATCCATAACCAAAACAAACAGCAATGGCGAAAGAACTCCTCCTTGAATCACTCCTGACCTAACTTGAAATGGATCACTCAAAGAACCACCCACCATTACCTTACAAAAAGTACCTTCATGCAGGCTTCTAATAATATTAACAAACTTTTCTGGTATACCATAGAATATCATAAATTTCAACATAGCTCCACGTGAAACACTATCAAACGCCTTTTCAAAATCCACAAAACATACTAAGTGGCATTTTCATGTCATTAGCTTGTTGCATTAGATGCCTTACAATAAAAATCTGATCATTACAACCTCGACCCTTTCCAAATCCCGCTTGTTCTTTTAAAAATTTGTCAATTACTGGCTCTATTCTGTTCAACAAGATTTTGGAAAAGACTTTTGCAACTACAGGTGTCAAAGTTATCCCCTTCCAATTACCACACACACTTAAATCTCCCTTTTTTTTTGTATTTTTATAAGCACTCCATTTTTCCACTCCTCTGGAATTCCACCATTATCCCAAGCCACATTAAAAAGTTTCAAAAGCGCATTCATCAACTCGTCATTTTCCACCTTAAGCATTTCATGAAATATTCCACCCTCTCCTGGGGCCTTAAAATTCTTTAACTTCTTCATAGATTTTGCTACCTCTTCCAAGGTTATATCCCCAGTTTCTATCTGCAAATCTCTCTCGGCTGGCAAAATCTCCTCTTCAGCTGGGATTAGTCTATTTAGAACAGATTCAAGGTGCTCTTTCCACCTTCCTTTTTTATCCAAATCTTTAGTCATCAAATTACCATTTCTATCTCGTACAGGTATTTTCTTCCTTCTCTTTTCAGTCCAGTTAACTCCTTTATGGCCTGATACGCTGCTCTTGTGCTCTGACAGTCATTTTTACTTATTTTAATTTCTGTCTCTGTTGCCTTTTCATCATATTGCCTCCTCTTATCACGTCTAATGAGTCTTTTTACTTCAGAATGTAAACTCCAGTACTTTCCTCTAAGTACTTCAACTACCTGACCATCAACATGTTGTTCTTCACTTCTTAGCTTAGGCTCTTTCCTTTTCTGAATTGCATTCCATGTTTCACCTGACATCCACTTTTTCCTTCTCGCTTTTCCCTTTTTCTTAATAGTAACCTTAGCATTCTCATGCAAAACCTCTTTTACCTCTCTCCACATTTGATTAACATCATTGTCTCAGATTCCACCAAAGTCTGCAGGACTAGAAACCTGTTCCTACATTCCCACCGAAACTTTTCCTTCGTGTTCTCATCACTCCTCAGCTCATCAAAATCATAATTATTACCTCCCATGTTCACCACAGACTTATTTGCTCTGTACCTGTTTTCCTCTTTATTGACCGACTTCAACCTTTGACCTGTAATCTTCCCATGGGGACACACCAAACCTCCACATAGACCTATTTTTCTCCCCTGGACCTATTTCCCCATGGACCATTTTTTTTCCCACAGACCAATTTCAACCATGGACCTATTGATCAGTGGACTTACTTTCCCCTATTCATCCACCCACCCACCCACCTACCCACTAACCCATCCATAAAGCTACCCACTCATTCTTTGCAGAAAACTGACTGCCATTACCAGAAAGTCTCAGATCGTCAATCACTCACCCATTCACAATGACAAAGCCCACCCACCCACTCAAAGTGTTCACCTACCCCTCTCACCCACACACCCACCCACCCCATCCACCCATTCCACCCACCCACCTCATCCACCCATTCCACCCACCCACTCCACCATATCATCCACTACCTCCACCCACTCTACCCTAGCCACCCTGTTAAACACCCTACCAACCCCTCCCCGACCTCCTCACCTACCATGCCCATCCCACTCATCCATCCTACCCATTTACTCCACCCACTTCGCCAACCCGACTCATTTACTCCACCCACTTCACCAACCCTACCCCTTTACTCCACCCACTTCACCAACCCTGCCCATTTACTCCACCCACTTCACTAACCCTATCCACTCCACTCACTCTGCCTTTCCATCCACCCAATTATTCATCCTGTCCACCCATCCACGCACCCATCCACCAACCTGACCCACCCATCTGCCCACCACCTTAACCACCTGGTTGCCGAGCATTGGCCACCAATAGGATGATCTACAAGTATCCCCCCCCAAAAAAAAAAAGTGCATTTATAGGTTACGAGAAACCATTTCTCTCACTCTCTCTCTCTCTCTCTCTCTCTCTCTCTCTCTCTCTCTCAGTTCCTATCCCACACTCACATACTCCCATCAATCCCATTCCGTCTCAATATCCGCCATTTCCCCATCTGTTTCACCCTCATCCAAAAGACAATCAAACAAAACAATACCAACAAAAACGGAGATTGGCTCAAATTTGTATTGGAATCCTGGTCTGATTCAATTCCGTACCTATATTCCGCAGAATACGTGAGAGGAGAAGTGGATTCGGAGTCTGGGTCGAGGTAGGCTGTAGCCTGCGTTGTCCTATGTTTAGGAGGCTCCCTGCCACCTCTTCCTTCATTTACTCTCTGCAGTGACATGTCTTACAATTTTTCCTTCCCATTTCGAAGCGATTGCATTCACAAAAGTCTTCTCGAATTGGAGGGATTACAGATAACATTCATAACCCCTTCACTCTCGTTGGTGTGTGTGTTTGTGTGTGTGTGTGTGTGTGTGTGTGTGTGTGTGTGTGTGTGTGTGTGTGTGTGTGTGTGTGTGTGTGTGTGTGTGTGTGTGTGTGTGTGTGTGTGTGTGTGTTGAAATACACATGAAAAAAATGAAACAAAATATCCAGAACGCTTTCGAATACTCACATACTCAGCGGAAAAATGGGTGAATCTGAGTAGAGCTGTAGTGTATAATGCAGTAAACAGTAGGCGGAGAGCTGCCTCCGAGCCTCAACAAGTTACCTGATACATGAATGTCAGAGCTATTAACAGCCTCCTTACTACTACATGAAACATACAATCAGGTACGGTACCATATCTGCTGAAAAGTTTTATGTAATGGTAAAAAAATATGCCTGGGCTGTCTTGCTCATAACTCTTCTTTCCCCCAGCCTGGAATCGATATCGGGACCATCCGGTCAGTGGTCCTCCCCTCTATCGTACAACCTCACTACAGTTCTGTTGATTTGGAGAATATTTGACTGAACATAATACTAAATGATGGATTTCCGTTAAAAAGTAGTACTATGTAATGCTCATGAAATACACGTATCTAATGAAGTAAGAGTACACAGATCCTTGTCGTTTCGACCATAAGTTATTTAGGTCGTAACGTCCAAACTGGCACACGGCCTAATCCCCTAACGGCCTAAACAACCTAAATAACCACACTTCATCAAGATGATACTGTTAAAGTTAGGTTAGGTTACGCCCTAAATGACTTACGGACCGAAACGACCAGGACCCAAGGACGATACCATATTAATCCTGTGGCTGCAGTGAGTCTGTGAACTGAGTACAATTGTAACTGTAAGATTTCTTCACTTCCAAAATGTATCACATTGATTTTATTTACAGTTTGGATATTATTATTTTTATTATTATTATTATTATTATTATTATTGTTGTTGTTATTATTAATCGCTTAAAGGCCGCCTTTGGCGGCCTTTCGGCTCCATGTCAAAAGGCCAGAAATGAGTCATAAATCGGGAACCGGTGACCTGATTGGACTGGAAACTATTTAATTCTTCAAGTTAGAGCATTTTGGCAGCACTTTGCTTTTAAAAAAATTGCACTCCAATGTGCAGTTTTTGTTGTATCGTGGTGGCAAATGGACAAACCAACAAACATACAGAAAATGGATCATTATTATATAGATTATTATTATTATTATTATTATAATTATTATTGAGAGGGCTTTTCGAAAACCAAACTGAGAGGATGACAAAAGCTGCTTGGATTCTAGGAGCCACGTAAGACGATGATTTATCACAGAGTACTCAAGAACAACTTGCAGAGACAATTGGTAAGAACAATGGGGCGATAATCCTGAGTAACATGGCCTATCTTTCATGGCTTAAGAAATGGGAGAATGATGGCATTACAAGAAGAGGGGGAAAAACACCCTCAGTTCTGATACGATTATAAATAGCTAATAAAAAGGCCAGGTCTCGATGGGGGGGGGGAGGTGACGGAACATATTGCAATGTATGCCATCAGGACCTTCACAAATGTTATTACAGAGACGAAGGGCGGAGGACAATTAATGGAGTGTGAATGCTCATTATACGATTGACTGGACGACAACTGGAAGACAACAGGCATACATTCAGAAGTAGTTTTAAGGGCATGGAATTCAGATGAGAGATGAAAACCGCAGTAACTTTACTAAAATGAAGACCCGCGCCATTAGCAACTAGATAAGCATATGCAAGTGATTTCCCATCCAGCTGAAGTACAGGGAAAGGCATGGGAATATGCTTACAGGCTATTTTGCGAATACGTTTCCAGACGGAGGCAATGGGTGTATTGGTAGTAGTAGTGGAAATATATAGTCTCCAGCTACGACGTTTAGCCCTTTTAACAGTTTTACGAGGAGAAGCACAGGCCTTTTAAACAAAAGAAATGCACTCTGTTCATCCAGGGTGTTGCATTTGAGTAGGTAACATTTCTAGCGTGTGCATTTAACACGGAGTGCCACGGTGCAGAGTTCCACCAAGGCACACATTTAGAAGTAAAAGAATAGGATGTCCTGGGAACCGCAGTCAAAGTTGCACTCAGAATTAAAACATTAAAAAAGGTAATCATATCTAAAACAGTAGGAGAGGAGGAAAGGGGTATAGAGGGAACTAACAGAGCAGTAAAAGACGGTCAGTCAGCTTTCAGGGAGCACCATCGAGGAGGCCTGAGCACAGGCCAGTAGGAAGTAAGAGTAAGTTTAACAGGAAAATGATCACCATACACAGCATCAGAAAGAACAGACCAATAGAAAACTAAAGAAAGAGAGGGGGAACAAAAGGAGAGCTCGAGACATGAGAATGTCAGTTCTGGCATCAAAATGTGTCGATGCTCCTGTATTCAATAAAGACAGATCATTGGTAAAAACGAATGACTCAAGGTGGTGGCCACGAGAATTAGTAACATTATCGCCCCATAAAGCGTGGCGACAATTATAATCGCCTAACAGTGAAATTGGGATGGGTAACTGGGACAATAAAAGAGACAGAGCAAAAAAGTTAATAGACTGGGAGGGAGATCAATAAATGGAAACCACTGTAGTCCAACGGCCGAGAAAAACATGAACAAAATGATGAAGAACAGTGGTGTTAATGGACAGATGTTCAAAAGGAACTGTATGGTGGACTAAGATAGCTGAAAGAGAAAGGGAAGCAGAGGAGAACAAGAAACAATAGCCAGGTATTGGTACTGGAGGGAAGACAAACGAGGGTCTTGTAAACAGACTAAGGACGGACATTGAACCAAAAGCAGACAAAGGAGGTCACTGTGATGAGCCATAAAACTTTGAATGTTCCACTTTGAGCTAGACATATAAAAACTTAACCTGAGGCGTCCTGTCAAAGTCTATACATGTTGCAACGTTTTGTCCTGGTGACTCCCGACGACATGTTTCCACATTTTGCAATTGCAAGGTCTGTCATTTGCACATTTTTCAAGTTTCGCAGGGTGATTTTTGGCAGGCATATATGGGAGACCTTCCTCTACCCACCACCAGGTGGCGACACTCACTGGACCTGCGTTCCCCCTCCCCACGCGCCATTTTCTCGGCAACTCACCTGTTAGCAGTGACCTGGCCAGTAAAGACATGTTATGCTACGGTCTCTCCGACAACGAAATTCAAGGCGAAAGTGATTCCTGATGTGGAGGACAAATATTACGTGGAGTTAGAGGAAGAAACGTGCAGAAGTGTTGAGGAGGTAATGTCACCAAGGAAGGTGTGGTATGTTGATGTGTTTGTTGAGTGAAACAACATTTATATTGCCTATATTATTGTGTAAAAACAAATATACGCTTGTACTACATAAAAATTCGTACAAAATAAATAATTATCTTCCTCTTCTGAGTGGTTTGAAATAGTTACCCCTCCCTTAGAAAAAGTTCTCTGGAGCGCGGCTCCATAGAACACCGTACCAGGTGAAGGTAGAGTCACCTGTACAAGGTTCTGCTAAGCTCAGATGAGCACTTTCTCTCTGAATTCTCTATGTATCTCATAAAAAGTGGAGTTTTTAACAAAACAAAACAAAAAAACTCGAAAATCTACTGGGATTGGGGAGGGGGGGTCACTGGTGAAAAATCTGCACGGACACAGCGGGTTAAAACACCAAATAAAATTAAAACCAACAGAAAAGTAAGAATCTAGGAAAGATAAAAGGAAATAAATACTAAAGATAAATATAATACACAGGAAGTAAAATATAATACAGAATAGTAACATATATTACCGAGTTGTTACGATAGTAGGAATAGGGGCAAGATGTGAAATAAGTGAACAAGCGGGATGGTCACCACAGCCCGGAGGCATAGGGAGAGATAATGGCGAGGGAGTACTGGAAGAAGTGGAAAAGGAAGGGGGCAAAGAGGAGGAGGAAACAGAAAGTGAAAGAGGGGGAGATGAATGGGGGAGGGGAGTGGAAGGGAGGTAAGGAGGCAAAGGATGAACTTCAACAGAGAGGGTGGAAGGAGAGGGTACAGCATTGTCCACTGAATCTGGCATGGAAGTTAAAATATAATCCATAATCTTGGGGATAGTTTCATTGTCATCATCGAGAAAGGGTGTCATGTCACAAGTAGCTGGCAGTGGAACGGTCTGGGTACGTGACTGAGGAGACTGCTGAAATGTTGTGGATTTTGACAAGACAGTGTATAAGGGCTGAAGGGGCGAGTAGGCTACTCGTCGCACGGACTTCGTGACCTGGAGAAGTAGGAGGATAGGCAGAAGAGGTCCTAGAGTCTGATGCGATGGACAGGCTGCACTTACCGTTAGAGGAGGACGGGTGTTGGATGTTATGTAGGGCCAGAGGTGCCAAACAGCGGGTACAAGAAACAGAACCGGAGGAGTGAGAGGATGGACGAGGGTAGGGAACAGGTAAGGAAGGGAATGGAGAGGAAGTAGGAGTAGAGGAATCTAAGACAGAATGAATTAGAGACAGGAAGAGGAGGAGTCTGTAAGGAGAGGACAGAACTAGAAGGGGGGTTAAGTCGAGAGAAGGGAATCGTGGAAATAGGAGCATTAGGAGGAAGGGAAGAGAAGACAGTAGACACAGGGGTTGGGACAGTGTGAGAGGTGGAAAGACGATAAGTGGGAGGAGAGGAAGAGGGGACAACAGATACAGAGACAGGTGCAGAAGGGGAAGAAGAAAAAGAGTTGCTACTCCAAGCAGATGGAACAACAGGAACAGAAGAAGAAATAGATACAGATGGAATTTAGGAAGAAGGCTGTGAAAGAGAGGAACAGAGGTACCTGGCATAAGAGGCACTACTCTTAAAACTCTGACGATGAACATTAGTAGCCTCAGGAAGAGAAAGACACTCAAAGTAACAAACTCAAATGACTTCCAACTCAAACTTAAAGGTCAGACAGTTATGATGAAAGGCAACATGCAGTTGACTACAATTCAGGCAGCAATGTACAACAGCAGGCAGTCAGGCAAAGAGTGACCAGGCTGAATTCAGGGAGGACAGTGTTTGGAGGTATGGCAATACTTTGTGAGATGGCCAAATCGCCAACATGAATACATTGACGAGAGGAAGGGAAAACCTCCCTCACTGAGAGTCGTATACCTCCAACGATAACGGTGTCAGGGAGGGTGTGAAAGTCGAAGGTAATCTTAGCAATGTTGACAGAATGTCGATGGTTACCTCTAGGAGGGATTGCATAGCATGTAACAGTCTGGACAGGACACCCATGTTCATGGAGTATGTCGGAAATTATGGAGGAACACGCTAAGAGAGACCTGTTCCCAAGTAAAACAACGGTGCCAGTATGAGTGTCGTGTAGCCTATCACGCTGAATGGGGAATGGGACTCCTGATGGGTCGACAAGTTTAGAAATGGCTTAAACTTGTTGTTGAGAATGATTGGTAACTAGGCGTGAGTCATCAAAACGGGAGTGGGAGAGAACAGTGTGGGCAACTTGACGGATGAGCTGTAATTCAAAGAGAAGGTCATCAGCAGAGAATGTGGAGTCATCCGGGATATTGAAGAACTTAATCCTAGTTCCAGGGTCAAAAAATGAGGAAGAATGAACGGGGATGGTAGAGAGGACAGAAGGATGAGGGGGGGAGGAGAAGAGGAGGGGGGGTGGTAAAAGCAGCAACTGAGGTAGACAAAAAAGTAACTGAGTAAAGAGGAGAAGTACAGGAAGGGAGCTGAGACTGGGTTGCAAATGAAGTAGAGGACGCCAGGGACGGGTTGGTAAGGGGGGTGAAGAACCTGTGATGTCATTTGGAACCTGGAAATATTCTAGGAAGACAATGAAGGAAGGCTGAGAAGAGGGAGCCAGAGATATGCAGACATCGGGGAGACAGGCAGGTCGGGGTAAAGCAAATGGAGATGTAACCATATGAGGAGAGGAGCAAGAAGAAGAAATAAAAGGAGAACAGGAAGATGAGGAATGGGGTGCAAAAGTTGGGGAGGGAAGATCCGCCAGACTAGGAGAAAGTTTATGAGAAGCATTTCCTGTTGTTCCTTCAGAAAAAGAACAAAAGTCATAACTGACCATAGTGAGCCTAATGTGGAATGCGGGAAATAAACTGGTCCATTCCTGAGAGCCCAGATTAGGTTTAAGGGTAAAATAAAGAAACAAGGGCTATCGTACCCATGGTTCCCACAGGCCATTCAGGACTAACAACAATATGAGAGCCTTGCATCCCATCGGCACAGCTCTCACACCTTAACCCTCTGAGGCATGTTGACGTGAATTGCGTTCTTTGTGGTTTGGCATATGAATGCATGAAGACATGAATCACGTTGTTAAGCTGAAAAACCGCCGCCAAAAGGAAAGTTTTTGGCTGATTTGCGTCAAATATTGATGTGTTCTAGTGGGTGCGTCTCTCTTCCGAGGTAAAGACTTGGCAACACTGTGACTGCTCTGATGAGCCAATGCACAGCTGAAAAACCTCTGTATCTCACGATCACGTGGGCTGAAGGGTAGCACTGCTGTCAGTCGTCCCTTTAAATCCGCCATTTTCCCTCTCCCACCTGAGGCAGAAGCCATTATTGAAATATTGTGATTTTACAGTGTTAGCAACTATAATGTGAAGTGATTGTGTCTATGGAACATAGATATATTGTTTGTAAAGCACTGGGGCCCATTATCAGCCATCAGGCCTAGAGGCAGGAGTGTGGTTTGTTATAACGGGGTTTCCACTCTGCTTCACCCTGCCTGTAAATGATGTGAGTATTTCACCTTTATAATGAAGCCAGTACTTATATTTTGTGAAACATATAGTGCCTGGATTAGTGAAATAACTGACCTACCATAGCAGGCATTATGTATGCCACAGAGATATGCCATAGACACTAAGGAAGAAACGGTCACGTACGCCATAGTCAGGAAGGGAATAATAGAGGAGGTCGGGATGGAATCATGTATGGTGTTTTATATTGCATATCGTCACCCTCATAAAGCAATTGCCTAAGTAATTTTTCGGCGATTTCTGGATTTTTGCCTAAAACAATTCTTCATCACATGGTGGACCTATTGGTATAGCTGCCTTTGTCAGGTCTAGGGTGTGAGTGGTCTAAAATGCACCTCAAGTTTCTGCCTAAGTCATTTAAAAGTTAAGAAAATGGGGCAGTTTCTGTATGAGGGTGACGATATGGTTCAGTGTGAAATATATGAATAAAATAGTGCGGCGAGCGTTCGTCGAGAAATATTGCATGCATTGACTGACTTAGCTCAAATCTAGCGCAAGTATCAGAGACAACAAATACGCCACACAATCACAGACTTCAGTGAAAAGGTATTGTATCAATCTCAGACAGTGGTATATTATGTATGGTCAAGTGTGAAACATACGATCAACCCGTCACGTCCTGAGGTTTTCCGCACCTATGACATCCCCTAGTCCCGAGCCTTTTTGGAAAAAATTTTTTTTGCTAAAACTTCCGCTTAGGTCGAGAAACGAAGGAAAATCACAAAGAGAGTGGTTCCTGCAGTCTATAAGTGGTCCGTACAGGTGCGGTTCCCCCCCGCAGGTATGGTGTTCTCTAATGGGCTGGATATGCGTTTACGTTTTCTATGGTAAGGAATAATGGGAGAAACAACACACAACACCTCTATATTTATTGAATTTGAACTAATAAACAGTAACAGTAACAATATAATGGATTTCAGACACATATATATGAAAAATAAGCATTGTACCATCGTGCGAGCATAGCGAGTTTGGTCCGAGTCGTAACATGCTATATGCTAAGTATCTGGTATGAGTCAACCTATCATTTTTTCTACTTGTATACTTCTGATTCAATGACATTTTACCAATTACAACTGTTTGTAAGTGTTTTCAGATGTTTTCATTCATTATGATGACATGCAGCATAAGTATAGCGCGCATCAGCTTAGTAAGCGCACTCGTTATGACCCGTATTTCAACATACCAAATTGTTTTATCACTTTCCAATTAGTTTTCCCTTTATATAGAACCTTTCCTCCACCACTGTAAAGGTTTTCAATCATTTTCATTCATTACGAGGGCATTTAGCGATATGCTAGCGCATATTCACGTAGCAACCACGATCTCAAACACTCGTGTTTCATCATTTACTTTATTTATTCACTCCACTTATAATTTCCCACTTATATTACACACGTTTACACCCCTATCATGCACTGTACATACTTACTGCCATTATTTATTCAAGTGAGCGTGAGAATATCGCCTGAAAATACCCCCGCAAGGGATGTTTCGACAAACATACTACTCACACTTATATACTAATTCACTCACACACTTATATACTAATTATTCACTTTATCACTTACTGACTTTTATTTTGACTAATGCGTGCCTTATTCATTCAACTGAGCGTCAGGAAATCGCATCTCTATACACACGCTATGAATATTTGACTTAGAATATATATCATCACTTACAATAATTTGAACTTACACCCGTAAGAATTTCCCATAATAATAATTATATAATTACGGGCCGTATTTATTGCACTGAGCGACAGAATATCGCATCATAAAACCCTCGCTATGTAAGTTTCAACTTAGGGCAGATTTATATACTTACATACAATGTTTCCACTTATGTTCTACCCGTATGCACTTTATACTAATATTTGGAGATCAACATGACTGATAATTTCACTGAGCGTCTGTCTGCCGATTTACCTCATAATTTCAGCGTCCTTTCGCATTCACACCATACTAAAATTGCATCAACGTGTGGTATTCACTAAAACATGGGTGAATACAGAGACCCACGTCACACTGCACGCACTCATAGCGGGTGTCCTTCCTCTGTGTCGTGAGTCTCACCTGGGAATTACTGCACACGTGACACCTGCGTGGGGGCATAGGTCTGTTTGTCTGGGGAGGGATAGGAGTGGGGAAATGGCGGCCGGATATTCTCTGGGGAGTTTGGGCAATATGGGCAGTGCGGGTGCGATGTTGGGGCCTTTCAACAGCATACTTTGCAAAGATTTCTCTTGTGAGCTCCCTCACAAACCCTTCAAATGTTTCCCGAACTCCTGTGGTCATGGCGTGAAGGTGGTGGCAATTCAGAGCAGTGATATTTAGCAAGTGAAAGAACAGTTTTTTATACCACTTCATCGTGGTCCTGGCACACTCTACCGTCGATATCATGGAGTCTGACTGGTTCACGAGGCGCATGTTTATATTGTAATCCATAACACACTCAGGTTTCCAAACACGACGCCTGCTCTCGCTACGGTAATCTACAGAATCAGTACGGTGCATCAAGGGCCGGTGAACCGTGGACAAGAGACTTACTTCTCTGTTGTGGTTCCACATTGTTGCAAGGATGTTGTTGGCTTTGAAGAAGACAACCTCATTCCTTGCAAGTTTCCGCCCTACCTTGGCCATGTGACGCCGGTTCACCTTTACGTTTCCACAGACTCCCGTTTCATGTGTGTGAAGATAACGAGCGAGAAGAGGGCTAGTGTACCAATTGTCGAGGTAGAGAACGTGACCACGATGAAGGTAGTCTTCTATCATCGTCTTTACCACTGCTCCCGACAGTCCAATACTTCGATCTTCTATTATGTCTGTGCACCGGTGTACAAGACTATGTCTTGCACGTATCCAGTCCTACAGTCGCACATAACAAAGATCTTGAACCCAAAACGGTGCCTTTTGCTGGGTATATACTGTCTGAATGAAATATTGCCTCTCCACAACACGAGACTCTCGTCTATGACGAGGTCTCTATAGGGATAGAATGAGGAACGAAAGGTTTGCCTGAGGTGATCAAAGACCAACCTAATTCGCCTCATTTTATCAGTGTTGTTTGCATTTGCAGGGTCATGAGCATCATAGAAATGGAGGCGACTTAGAATTTGTTGAAACCGATTACGGCTCATCACTTGACCAAATATGGGGGTAAACATAACAGGGTCCTTAGTCCAGTAAGCAGGAATTCTATTCTTTCTTATAATACCCATCAAAAGGACCAGGGCAAAAAATAAGAACATTTCTGGAAGGGAGACAGGGTAATCATAGATCATAGAATGCCTACTCGTTTGTTCCCAATCTTTCACTCTCTAGGCGCTGGGCGCTTGCAAACAGGTTTGTTTGGTATACAATCTGATCAACAAATGCCTCACTGAAAAACAGGTGGAAAAAATCCAACCTGGTGGAATTACGGTGAATTCCTGGAGCAATGCAGCCAGATCGCCCCTGCTCAGTGAAGGGGTGAATGAGGGGAGAAAAATCACTCCCATCCTCCCAATCCCACGACACAAATCCCTCGTCCCCATCAGCCCCATCACCGCCTTCGTCTGGGTGGGGAGGAGATCCTGGTTGGGGAGGTGGGGGAGAAGGAGTGCGGAGGGCTTCCCCACTGTCACTCCTCTTCCCTCTGCCTTTACCCTTTCCCTTTCCCTTACGGCCTTGAGGAACATTAGGGGGCTGTGGGGATGAAATAGGGGAATATTGGAGAGCTGAAGATGTGCTGGGGAGTGGTTCCTCCCCACCTTCCCCCTCCATTACAACACCACGTGCTTTCTCACGCACCCTAGCTCGACCACGTGTTAGGGGATATTGGGGAGCATAAGACGTGCTGGGGAGTGGTTCCTCCCCACCTTCCCCCTCCATTACAACACCACGTGCTCTCTCACGCAACCTAGCTCGACCACGTGTTAGGGGATATTGGGGAGCATAAGATGTGCTTTGGAGTGGTACCTCCCCACCTTCCCCCTCCCTCACAACCCCACATGATAAGGAACGCACCCGCACTGGCCCACGTGATCCACTACGCCGCCTCACACTACGTAGGGAGAGCAATGACTCACGTCACTCTCACTTTCCCTAATCCTCCCTGGACTTTCCCTTTCACTCCCCACTCCCTCCACTTGACTTCCTAACTCCCCAAACAAAATGCTAGGCCCATACCTGCTCATATGACGTGGTGTGCGCTCAGGGCCACGATGTGTAATCACCTCCCGTCCATACCACGTGGCAGCACGTCCCACGGCTCCATCATCGTCCTCGTCCTCGAATTCTGGTTCCAAATCACGCTGGGGATAGGGATAGGATATTGCACGTGCCTTCTTTGCCTCCTGCCCCTCTCTAGCAGCACAGTAAGTCAAGTACTGCTGCTTCCTGGGAGACGGAACTTCCTCGTCACTGCTGGTGGTTTCTTCCTCCTCTGGCTGCACATAATCCTTGTCGATATCCTCGTTGTCCAGTGGGAAATCACTGTCGCCGGTAAAGGTGTCCAGGGGGACTTGAATTTCGCTGTCTGAGAGACCTCTCTTAGCCATGTCTGAGCAGGACCGTGGCTACCAGGTGAGTGGACGAGTGGTGGGCTAGCGCGGGTCGTGCGGGGTCGCCGAGTGTCCCCACCTGGTGGCAGGTAGGGGAAGGTCATGCAAGGGTACGTATCGCAAATCAAGCGCGAATTTTGAAAATTGTCGAAATTATGCAAATTGCAATTGCACGACGTACCGGTACATCGCCGGGACTGGCAAATGCAAATCGTTGCAACGTACCCATACGTCGACGGGACGGGGCGGGTTAAAATAGTGCAGCGAGTGTTCCCCAAGAAATATTGCATGCACTGACTGACTTAACGAAAACCTAGCATAAGGATCAGAGACAAGAAATATGCCACACATATGTATTTATGTATTGCGCAAATGTTCGTGGAGAAATCTATTTTTTTTTTTATGTGCTCGACTCTGGGCATAGGCTTCTCAGCCTGCTCCCAAGGCCCAGTAGTCCTCCTACATATCGTACACCTCTACATGTCACCACTTCGGTGATAACACCCACAGTCCATATTGAATACATGCTAGGGCTGTCTCATACAGGACTGGTGTATTGGTATTAGCGGGGGTATTTTTATGACATGTTGGCGGGTCTTCTGGTAGATCGGTAAACTCTGCCGTAATGAAATTCAAATCCTTAAACTGTTCCCCCTATTGTGTGCATCGCATGTGTAGTGCAAGGAGGAGTGAATAAAATACGCCACACACACACACACACACACACACACAGACTGGTATAGAGGAGGAAGAAATTAAAAACAAGATTTTGAGAGACAAAAAGGAGATGGCAAATTTAATGAACATATTGAAGGAAGTGTCAGAGGAAGTCTGTAGTAAAGACATAGCGGAACACAAAAGGCTAGGAAAATATGAGAAATAAATGAAGGTAACTGAAAGTAACCTTCCAGAGTGTAAACACTGTGGAGAAAATACTGAAAAATGCAAACAAACTTATGGAAAAAGAGGACTTAAAAAATGTATGGATAAAAAGATGCCTACCGGTAACTCAAGAGGAACTTGGATTACTAAAAGGGAAGATGGAGGAGACAAGAACAAAGAATGAGGGAAGATCAGAGGAAGAGAAGAACACTTTTTTTTTTTACAAAGCAATTGGATTGCAGGTTCGAAAGTGGTATGTAAACAAGATGATTAAGTTGATGTACTCTAATGTAGATGGAATGGTATCTAAATTACTAGAGATGAATGATTATATCAAAGAAAAGGAACCACATATTGCTTGCCTAAATGAAACAAAATTAAGATCAAGGATATCAAACGATACACTAAACATAGAGGAATACAATACATGGAGAGGAGATAGGTACTTAAAAAGAAGAGGAGAAATTATAATATTAACAAAGAAAATTCCGCAAGTCAAGGAAATAGAACTCGATGTACCCTCACAGGTAGAAGTGATCGCTGTAGAGATTAGTACGTCTGAAGGGAAAGTAAATGTGGCTAATTTATACATGCCACCCAGATCAAACATCTAGGAAAAAGGTGAATATGAAAACCTGGCAAAGAAAACAATTCAAAGTTTAAGAGCATTACTACATAGAATGGAGGAGAAATCTGAAAGAATTATACTAACTGGAGATTTCAATACAAATATAAACTGGAATACTCCATATATAAAACCAGGAAAGCTGTTGGGACCAAAAGCACCTGGACCTTGTGCATGAGTTTTTTCCTAACACAACATGTACAAGAAAGAACCAGAAAAAGAGGACCTGACATACCATTAGTACTAATTCTGATATATACTAGGCAAGAAAATGATACTGACAATATAATGTATCACCCTCCATTCTGCAAAAGTGACCATGCAGTATTAAATTACAACTTCAGGACTGCATATGACACAGTCAATAGTAATGAAAGTTACGAAAGGAGCCTTAACTACAAAAAGGGCAATTATCATGACCTAAAGAAATACTTCTTAGAAACAGATTGGGAAAAAGAGCTTACAGGACAAAATTAAAATGTTATACAGTATAAAGAAAATTCTGTGAACGTTATGAAAGAGGAGTCCAGAAGTACATCCCACAGCACAAAGAAGCAGAAAAGAAAATAAAGAAATGGTTCAATACAGAATGTAAAAAAAATAAAAAGAAAAAAGAGATTTGTTGTGGAAGAGATACAGAAGACACAATAGTGAAAGGGCATATAACAACTATAAACAGGCAAGAAACAATTACACAAAAATAAGGAGGGAAGCCCAAAAAAAGTTTGAGGAGGGCATCGTAAATAAAAGTAGTGATCAACCGAAGCTATATTACAGCTACATCCGAAGCAAAACCAAAGTAAAAGATAAAATGCAATCCATTACAGATGAGGGGATCACCAACACACAAGAGAATGGTATTTGTGAAGCACTAAATAAGAATTTCCAATCAGTTTTTACAGAGGAATATAATTTTGACAGAGATTATATGGAACAAGTATGCCCACACATACTACCAGATATAAAAGTATCAGAACAAAAAAATACAGGTGGAGTTAAGTAAATTACACAAAGGAAAAGCAAATAGTCCTGATGAAATTTCATGTTGGGTGCTACATGAATTGCAAAGGAGTTAAGTAAACCATTATCTTTAATTTTAGGAATCCTTGGGACAAGGTAAACTACCTGATATTTGGAAGAATGCAAACATTGTTCCCTTATTCAAGAAAGGGAATAGACAAAATCCACTCAACTACTGACCAGTATCACTAACCAGTGTTGTAAGCAAGGTATTAGAAAAGCTGATAAGAAAAACGTGAGTAAATCATCTAGAACACCACAATATGATGACAGAAGGACATTTTGATTTCAGGAAGGGGAAATCATGTGTTACTAACTTGTTGAGCTACTATGACAGAGTAACAGAAACATTACAGAACAGAGAAGGATGGGAGGACAGTATCTATTTAGATTTCTTAAAAGCATTTGACAGAGTACCACATCGAAGACTTTTATGGAAAGTGTACCATCAAGGAGAAATCCGAGGCAAACTGTATTGTTGGATGGAAGATTCTCTCAAAAAAGAGAAATGAGAACAGTACTAAGGGGAAACTACTCATCATAGAGGGAAGTGACTTGCGGAGTTCCATAGGGCTGTGATGGCACCAATTATGTTTTTAGTATATATAAATGATAGAGACAGTAACATTGGAAATGAAAGCTATCTAAATATGTTTGCTGATGATGCAAAAATACAAAGGAGAATTACTAACACAGACTCTTGTAAAGAGTTACAAGAAGAATTAAATAAACTTCATGAATGGAGCAATACATGCCAAATGGAATTCAGTGTGGACAAGTGTCATGTAATCAGGTTTGTTAAAAGTGGAAAAAGACCTGATTGGGATTATAAGTTAGGAAGTAAAACCCTACACACATCAGAAAAAGAGAAGGACCTAGGTGTGATTATCAATAACACTATCTCCGGCTGATCACATCAGTGAGAAGGTACTGAACGTGTATACACTGCTTGCAAATATGAGAATAGCATTCACATATATAAATGAAGACATGCTAAGAAAGATAATAACATTCGTCAGACCAACCCTGGAGTATGCGTCAGTAATCTGGAGTCCTCATCTCAAAAAACACATAGATAAGATTGAAAAAATTCAAAGGGCTGCTACTAGATGGGTACCAAGCTTAAGGGATCAAAGTTACTAAGAAAGACTAGAAAAACTGAATCTATCTACACTACAGGAGAGAAGGAAAAAAAGGAGACATGATTATGCTATATAAATGCATATCAGGGAAGGAGAAAATAGACATAAATGATTACATAACCTATGGGGATGCATCAGCAAGGACACTGCAAAAAACTGCATAGAAAGAGAGGCGATAAAGACGTAAGGAAATCTAGTTTCCCAAATAGGGCAATTGATCAGTGGAATGCACTACCAAATGAAATAGTGTATGCCAAAACAATTCATAAATTTAAGGATATGTACGATAAAAATTTAAGACACGGAACAGCACGAGCTTGATTCATCCCTGTTAGGATACAATTAGGTAAGTATATTTAGGTAAGTAAACGCACACTCACCCACACACACACACACACGCACCCACACATATGCACTCACACACTATATAACTCCTCATCTTCAAACTCTTCAAGGTTCTGCCAACATCTCAACACCTCTGGAGGAAGTGAGTTATCCTTATTTTGTTGATTTGCATATTGAGCTATTTCTATATTTCTCTACTTTTTACACAAATATTGTTTTTTACATATGTACAGTCACTACTCGTTTTACGATGGGGTTACGTCAGGTCATACCTTATCGTGTACCGATTTTTTCGTAAATCGGGAGATTGAAACACATTATAAAAGGGGGGTTATGTCAACTCAACTTTCCAAAGTCACCTAACCAAGACTGTACCATAATTGACAACCCACCTTCATTCCTTCCTGTGTTGGTCAAAGTCGTCTCCATGTCGTACCCCCGAGGCTGGGGGACAGCCTGTGCACTAGTGGTCAGGCTCCGAGTCAGACAGGAACAGGTTAGGGGGAGGGGAATCCGGCCCATACCTGCACCAACCTTAGCACTGAGGCCCATACCTGCACCAACCATAGCACTGGGGCCTACACTGGCACTGACCTTACCACTGGGCACACAAATCCACAGCACTGTACAGTAATTCACCAAAAGAAACACTATCACACCAGTACAGGCAGAATTACTCATCGTTGCAACAACACAATACAGTATCATACATGCGTAAAGTTGGCCTGGTGCTACACGATGTCCACTGTAGTATGATGTTTGGCTGAGAGGTGACGATAACAGGGGGGCACACATAAACAAGCTGAAAAGACAGGGCTTTGAAGGGGTGGCGTGACTTGAACCATAACAATGCGCTGCACGCTGGGGCCGCCATCTTGCCTGAGACAAGCGACGGTCACCTTGCGTGTGCCTCGCGCTTTCCGATGGCAAAATCGTTATAGCGGGAAATTTATCGTAAATCAGATTTTGGGGTGGAACTTTTCTATTATAGTTGTAGCGAATTATCATAAACCTAATCAATGTAAGGCCAGTACTGACTGTACATATGAGATGGATGAAAGTTCAGCTTCAGTATCACTATCTAGCAAAAAGACTGGTGGTTATGTCGAGTTTCTGAGAGCACTATCAAAAAGCTTATGATATTTTATATGTATACTTTGAGAATAAAAAGAAAATAATAAAACCTAATGAGCGAAAATATGTAGAAGTGAGTGAGGCAGGGAAAGAGAGTGTTTTTATCTCACTTCCGGGCGAGAAAGTATTCTACGTTTGTCGTTCATTTACTTGAAAACTATTAGACATATTGATTTCCTGTAAGAACCATGATAAAGATCAGTGAATTCTACGTATGTACAGGACATAATGTAATATCTCTGATGAAAAGTCGTTGTTACATAGGCGGGAATATAAAGGTTATTGTGCGCACATGATGAAAGTGCAGCGTGGCCGTGCATACCCAATAGTTTTTTGTCAGAAACTAAGAAGCCTATCAAAAATCGGCGTAGACCAAGAAAAAGCTCATGAAATTCTGCACAAGATTATGAAATTAAAACATAATGTGTGCGAGAAAACTTTTGCAGAAAAGCTTCCTGCTTTTTTCAAAAAAGGCTTTCAGTTTTTGGCTATTTTCTCGAAAACAGCAAATCGTATCATAACCGGACTTTCCCATTAGAAAGCTGATGAAATTCTCTATCAAAACTTCTAATGATATTTTCTGTATGATGGAAAACATTCGAAGTAGGATGTTGGGAAGTGAAATTGATGTTCGGAAATGTTTATTCACGGTGGCCTAATGTACTTTTATTCATACTTTTCTCTATTTTTTAATCCACTTATCGGCTAGAACAAACATCGGCAAATAAGATATGAAGGTTTCATGGCAATATATAGAGGTTTAGGTGGCGAAAATATACCTGTTTTCAGCGGCGCGCAGGCAGGCTGGCGGGGAGGGGGTGGTGTAAAATCGTGTGTCGGCAAAACCTATAAAACTTGTGTGTGCGCGAGAGGGTTAAGAGGGAAGAAAAGAAGCGAAAAGATGGAAGAGAAGAAAAAGGACTAAGCAAAACTAGTAGGGTCAAGGACTGGGACCCGAGGACGGGATGCAGTTCACCACCACCCCTAACATCAGTCCCCAGCCCCAGACCACAGAGCCCCCCCAACACTGCAACAGGATTGGTAGCCTATTAGGGGGTGGCTCCCTCTAGGTAAATTCCGTCGTCCTACCTCACCCTTGGTTACTACATCAGTGTTATCCATGTTGTATACCTACATCAGGCCCAAAATCCTTCCCCGTATTTAGTTACTTTTTGTATATAAATGTGAGATGCTTCGGACATATTTCTCATTGATTTAGTCATATCTTTCTCAATGACTGCTACTTCTTCCCACTTGGGCAAATGATTGTGCTGATCTACGTGCAACATGAAGTAATTGGATAGTCTGTGAAAGAAAAAGGTAGTGTCTCGGTTTTGTCCGAAGATTAAGTGTAACATATTAAACATTATGAGAACTCGCCACAGCTACATATCCGTGGTTGATAAGCCTGACTTTTCTCAAGCCTCATATTTGCTGCTGATGAATTAACAGTGTAATGAATCCAGGAAATTCCGAGACATTAACATCCATTTGCAAGTATTGCTGCGTCCGGGTGACGAAATGTGAACCATATTCGGTCAGGCGATGGCTACTTGACCGTTATATATTACAAAACTTCAGGCAGACCTAGTATATACCTTGGTATGAACAAGGCAAAGCAAGATGCATCCAACTACTAGGACAATGAGAGAGGATGATACACCTTTATTTAGGAAGAAGAATCCCGAACAGATAGTTCAAACATTCGGTGAATGCTGAACTGTAGAAAGGTGATTAGGTGCTTTCAGGAGGAAGGCACAACAGATGGCAATCATCGTTCAGGTCGCTCTGATACTATAGGTGTAATATAATACAGTACTAAATGTAACTGTGGTAGTTATGTCTGAGTTCTCCAGGAAGAGTTAGAGAACACATCCCCTTGCCTAGACGAATCAAGTATGCCAAACATCCCTGATCATGTGTCGGAAACGTGACAGACAAACACGCACAAACGTACGCACACTTACGCCCACACACTTTAGCCGGATGCTAAAGGAAGATATAAGTCCGATATCACATGTAGGGAAGTTGGTAGGACAGGAGAGAACAAGAGTTAGACAAGGAGAGAGCGATAGGGAGGAGAGTGAGAGTAAAGTAGGAGAACACCAGCTAGCACAAACTGCTACTAACAACAGGCTATACGGGTCACGCTAAGCTCTTAACTTTTATTCAGGTAACTGTCATATAATAAACTCCGTCGACCCAAACTTGCCTATTTCATCATCTCATTTAAAATACGAAGAGAATAACGGAACAAAAGAAGGCCTACAATGATTATCTCCTACATGCTTCACCATTACTCTATCCTGGTGTCTCGCCATCGACAAGATAACCTTCTCTATGGAATTACACCCCTCGGGTACATCTACTTACATTGGTGGCCAGCGGTAAAAACGGACCAACTACATTCTTTTACATTGGTGGCTTGTGACGAAAGCGGTAAGCTACGACAAACTATGCCTTACGAGCTTATACAATGCTCATCGATATTAGTTTATACGTTCATCGATAAACGCAGCAGACTACTCTACTGATCCGCTACAATGATAAACTACGATAAAACTACATTCTCTGAGACTGATGGGGAGCAGTAAACGAAGCTGATAAATGTCTTAATCAACAATCAACAAGCAAAGCACAAGCAAAATAATCTACGATTACGCTTAATTTAGCGACTTCACACACACACACACACACACACACACACACACACACATACACACACAAAAAGACAAGCAAAGCAGAGAGCAGGAGCTAGCGGAGCATCTATGCACCTTAATTCGTCCCTAATCGCGCCCAACCACCTCAACCACAACTCCACGATTTATGACAAACAATAGCGGCGATAAAGTACGTCTATTGACAACTCTACAAGCCCAGAAGTTAATTCAACAAGTAAGGGAATCAAACACTACAAGTTAATAAGTGAGAAACAACAAACAATAACAAGCAACAGTGAGAAAGGAGGAAGTGCATCTGTACTGTGCCAGTAGTGCTGACCCAGCATGGTGATGTAGCATCAACACATTTCTCCCTCCTTGAACCTCCACCACTCTCCACCACGATCTCCAGCTTCCCCAACACTACCACTACCACCAACTTCACCACAACTACCACAGTGAGGCAGCAAGTCAGCAGTGTCATCATTTGCTAACATCGTCATAACACGTCAATCAATCCGAGTGCCTGACAGCACTATCCTGCCATCCTGCACCTGCCTGTCTGCCTGCCAGCCTGTCTGCCTACCTCCCACAGTGACGACATCGGGTGCTGACGCAGTCATACCAGGACCCTGACCTACCTCAATCAAATCCTACCAACACTCTTCAGCCAACATCACTATCATCAGCAGTAGCAGCACCCTAGCCAGTATTCCCACCACAGTTAATATCAGTGAGTTGAACATTATTTACTCTTAGTTTATTAGTACTACTTCATTTACATATTACCTTACATATACCTGTATACACAGTGATAGACAATATCCTTACATAAACATATAATACATACATATAAAAATCTAGTAAAATCAGAGAATCAGAATATAAATACCCACGTATTCTTCATATTAAAGTGACAAGGAAAATCAAGTGAAAATGCCTAACACATATGGAGCTAGCAACAGTGTGCTATACTCAACCACACATTTTAGTACTTGCAACCAATACCTAAAGATGAATTTAAAAATGAGCCAACATATAAAGTTGACTTCACAACCTTTGAAGGACTATAGTATCAAGTGATGTGTGGTACAAAGAAAACTAAGTGAACACTGTATATATTGTAAATATAGTATATAGAATTTTATATAAAATAAGAAAACATGGGGTTACATATAATTTCATTTAAATATCACTGTCTCACATAACGAAGCTAATACACCCATGGTGTTTCATATAAACTGTGCAATGTAATTAAGCCAATACACCCATGGTGTCTCAAATAAACTGTACAACATAACAAGGCTAATACACCTGTGTTGTCTCACATAACTAAGCTAATACGTCTATGGTGTCTCATATAACTTAGTTAATACACCTAGGGTGTCTCAAATAAACTGTGCAACATAACTAAGCTAATACACCTGTGGTGTCTCACATAAATAAGCACATCAAATATGGCTGATACATGATATGATTGTATTGCTTTTACTGTATTAGTTATATACATATGTACCAGTTACATAGCTACAATGACCACACTTGTGATTCCTACAATTATCTTACAACTGCTTCAGTTATGTAACTACAAACGCTTGCATTACTGCAATTATATTACAGTTGCTACAATTATGTAACTACAAACGATAGCATTACTGCAATTATGTTACAATTGCCACATTTATGTAACTACAATTTGTTGCAACCACATTATGTAACAGTTGCATTAACACAATGTTATGTTACAGTCACACTTGCGTAACAGTTGTATTAAAATGATGTAACTACAGTAGCGTTAAAACGATGTAGCTATCTGCAATTATACAGTATTCATACAGTTATGTAACTTTTGCAACATTATGTTTTTCACTTAATTAGCTTACAAATTAACTGTAATGTGTATATGTAGTATGAATACATTATGACTTCGCTAGTACAACAGTGGGCGTGACCGAGCGATATGTAGCCATAATATGTTATAACACAATACTAAATGTAACTATGGTAACTATAGCTATAGGTAACAATATGTAAAACAGGTAGTTATGAGTTCTCCAGGAAGAGTTAGAACACACATCCCCTTGCCAAGACGAATGAAGGATGCCAAACATCTCTGACCATGTCAGAAACGTGATAGACACACACACGCACAAACGTACGCACGCCCACACACTTTAGCCGGAAGCTAGAGGGAGATATAAGTCCGATATCACACGTAGGGAAGTTGGTAGGACAGGAGAGAACAAGAGTTAGACATGGAGAGAGCGATAGGGAGCAGGAGAGTGAGAGTAAAGTAGGAGGACAGCAGCTAGCACAAACTGCTACTAACAATAGGCTATACGGGTCACGCCAAGCTCTTAACTTTTATTTAAGTAATGGTCTCATAATAAACTCCATCAACCCAAACTTGCCTGTTTCATCGTCCCACTTAAAATATGAAGAGAATAACGGAACAAGAGAAGGCCTACACTGATTATCTCCTACACTCCTCACCATTACTCTCTCCTGGTGTCTC
The DNA here is from genome assembly GCF_032717465.1 of Coenobita brevimanus. NCBI lineage: Eukaryota > Metazoa > Arthropoda > Malacostraca > Decapoda > Coenobitidae > Coenobita > Coenobita brevimanus. The sequence goes on from NC_136958.1 coordinate 14,014,850, forward strand.
GCCATCGACAAGATAACCTTCTCCATGGAATTATACCCCTCGGGTACGTCTCCTTACATCGGTGGCCAGCGGTAAAAACGAACCAACTACGTTCACTTTTTTAGATTGGTAGCAGCAATTCACTTACAGTATTGCCACAGCAATACAGGATCAGTCACGACGATGGAAGGTAGCTTATTCCGCAAGAGACGAACTGAATCAGGAATGAAGCACACGAATAATTGGGAGTAGACTTCTGTCTTCTGGGTTGTGTTCGAAGTCCAGCCTTTTGGATTCATTTCGCCACTCATAACAAAACATTCGACTGTCAGTATACACTAACTCTATCCTCATATGTAACAACGTTGTTTATTGACAGAGACTGGCAATCACAGCTTATAATTACCAACTTAAGCTAACAACAAGTTAAATTAATAAAGAAGTAGAATTTGAATCCGGATATGCCTTTGGTTAATTGAATTGCGGTGTTCCTAACATCGTATTAAAAAAAAAGAGAACAGATAAGAGACTGTATATTGTTACATAGCCTATGATTTCATCATCCTTCGTGTAATTCTAACGTACAGTGTGCTGCCTGTTTGATCACGAGCGTGTTCTACCTCACTCCCCCCCTTCTACCGTTATTGTAGAGTAAGTCGTTCTTTCTGTTGTTCAGAGCGGGATTGTCAACTCTTTGTCCCCATGGCTTCATTTGCGCGTCCTTCTTACAAGTTGTATCAAGCTCTGCCGGGCCCTATATAATGAGCTCAGTCTCTACATTAATGGCCACTTAGATCTGCTCCTCATTTTGTTCACATCTCTGTCCTCCCCTGTACAGTTGTTATTGTGAGTGCTCAGGAAGTCTCCAGCCATCTAGCAGCTGTGTGTAATTTGAGTATAACTGTTGTTGCATTTTTTCTTGTACTGTGTAGCATAAGGATGATTCTTGGGCCTAGTAAGGTTTTTGTGATTTATGTAAAGGTTCTTATTGTCAGCCATCATTAATAATATTTTGTATCTGTAATAATATATCTGGCATTCACTGAGTATTATCTGGTATCTCATTTTAAAAGGGCTGACTTAGATAAATTTACTCATGCTAATTTCGTGTTAATAGAGGCTATTGCAGTTAACCATATATTTAACCTGTTTTTTGCCATTACATTATCCTTATGAGTCCTGAATGTTTTGTTGTTAGTTTGAGCATTAAACTTTAACTTGTAATTTTACCTAACTCTTTTGTTTTGAACCTGGAACTTTACGGGACAGTAGTGATTTTTAGTATTCTCACTTAAAGTGTACATTATCTTTCTCTGTTCCGTAACAATATATATATATATATATATATATATATATATATATATATATATATATTGAACCCACTGGAGCCCAGTGTCCCGAGTACTGGACAGAACTGGGATTTTTCAAGTCTTTATAAAGTACGGAACCCCCAGGTAGGGACCTATAAGCTTGGCGACTATGAGCCGATAGGCGGAGGGCGGTACGCTTAGTACCCTCCCAGCACAATACCTAGCCCACCACCCCTGGGATCCAATTGGATAATGACTGGCAAGCCTATGAGGCTCTTTAACCCAATGGAGCCCGGTGTCTCGAGTATTGGACAGAACTGGGATTTTCCAAGTCTTTATAAGGTAGGAAACCCCCAAGTAGTGACCTATGAGCTTGGCGACTATGAGCCGACAGGAGGAGGGCGGTACGTTTAGTACCATCCCAGTACAGTATCTATCTATCTATCTATCTATCTATCTATATATATATATATATATATATATATATATATATATATATATATATAATGTGTGTGTGTGGAAGGGTGCAAGGAATAAATGTGTTGGGAAAGTTAAATAATTCTTTGATCATGATGGAGGAACTGCAGGAGGCAGTAAAGGAGATGAAAACGGGGAAAGCTGCTGGTATGGATGGGTGTGCTGTGGAATGCCTGAATGGTGATGGAGCGACTATTGTTGACTAATTAGTAAGATTGTTGAATGTGTGTTTTGTGCAAGGTATGGTGCCAGTTGACTAGGCATGTGCTTGTGTAGTCCCGTAGTATAAAGGTAAGGGTGATAAGTATGAATGTAGTAGCTTTAGGGGTATAAGTCTGTTGAGTGTTGTAGGTAAGGTGTATGGCAGAATGTTAATTAAGAGAATTTGAGAGGGTACAGAGGGAGTGATTGGTGATGAGCAGCATGGCTTTAGGAGAGGGAGGGGATGCTTGGATCATGTGTTTGCTGTGGGACAGGTGTGTGAAAAGTATTTAGTGAAAGGTAAGGATGTGTTTTGGGCATTTATGGATTTAGAGAAAGTGTATGATAGAATTCATGGAGAGGCTTTGTGGAATGTTTTAAGATTCTATGGACTTGATGGTAGGTTGCTAAAACGAGTGAAAAATTTTGTGTAAATAGTAGAGGGTGTGCAAGAGTGGGAAATACTGTGAATGATTGGTTACCCGTGAGAGTGGGGCTGCGACAGGGATGTGTGATGTCGTCTTGGTTGTTGAATATTGATAAAGATGGTGTTGTAAGGGAGGTGAAGGCAAGAGTGTTAGGTGGAGGGTCTGCGTCTGGTGAATGTTGATGGTAGAGAGTGAAATCTGAAGCAGCTGCTGTTTGCGGATGACATTGCAATGGTGGCTGATCCAGAGGAGAGATTGGGACAGTTGGTAGAGGGGTTTGGAAGAGTGAGTGAAAGGGGGAAATTGAAAGTAAGTGAGAATAAGAGTAAAGTGATTAAGTGTACGAGGTTGGCAGACGGTAGTAGGATGAATATAGTTTTGAATGGTGAGTTGCTTGAGGAGGTAGAGTGTTTTAAGTATTTACGGTCACATAGTGCTGTGGATGGAAGAATAGATGCAGAAGTGAAGTTTAGAATGAATGAAGTTGGAAAGGTGCTGGGAGGAATGAAAAAAGTGTTTAGATGTCGTTCGCTTAGAGTGGATGTAAAGAGAAGGCTGTATGAGGATGTTGTAGTACCAACTGCATTATACGGGGCTGAAACATGGAATATGGGTGTAGCAGAGAGGAAAATTTGAATGTAATGGAGATGAGGTGTCTGAGGAGTACGTGTGGAGTGACACGTATGGATCGAGTGAGAAATGATGAAGTGCAAAGGAGAACTGGAGTTGTGCGGGAGATGGCTGATCAAGTTGAGCAGAGGGTGTTGCGATGGTTTGGGCATAAGGAGAGAATGGATAATGAGCAATTAGTGAAAAAGATAACTAGATCTGATGTGAGAGGTGTAAGGCTGAGAGGAAGATCATGAATAGGATGGATGGAGTGTGTAAAGAGAGCATTGGATGTGAGAGGGATGTCTGTTGAGCAAGGTGGAGTGGCTGTGCGTGATAGAAATGAATGGAGAGAAATTGTGAATTAATATATGATGACGCAGCCCTAAGGGGACATTCTCCCACATTTAGTCTGATCAGATAATCAGGTCAGGTGCAGGTAAGGGGTTGGATCAATTATGATGTGGCAGGGGTAAATCAGCTCTGCTGTCTGACCCTGCTGCGGATGTCACTGATTCCACTGTGCAGTTGGCCCTCGTACGGTGTGGCGCGGTGAGGATCTGTCCCTTCTCTCTTTGGGACTAAGATGTGAATGAATGTGTTTGAGTGGATGAGTAAATTTAGAGTGTGTCATCCTGTCTCAGTGACCTCCTTTTCCTTGGGGGAAGCAGCCTAGGTATATATATATATATACAGTATATATATATATATATATATATATATATATATATATATATATATATCATCATCATCATCATCATCATCCGGGCCTCCATTCCCACCCAAGGGCAGGGTGAGGAGTAGCAATGTCCAGACAGCACAAACTTGCACAAATCAAATAGGTCACACTTCCATTCACTCATCATTCAAGCCCCCGGAATCCTGGCTCTACCGGATACGCCAAAAACATTCACCACATTCTGCAGCTTCACACAAATGTATCCGACTGAGTCAATCTGGACGCTGTCATGCTCACAAGGGGTGCCAAAATTCTTGATCATGCACTTCTCACAACATTCACCCAGCCAGTCCGATCTCTTGTCAGTTCCTTAGCCTCACCGAATATGTTGGAGCTCTCTCCAAGGCGGTCAGGGATACGGGTAGGGTGCTGTACAAGCTGCTCTAGGTCATTAAGGATAGAAAAGATGTAGGCTTGTTCACCAGGTGGATCCGTGAAAGGAGAGGAGAGCCAAAGGTGGTGGTGAACATTGAAATCTCCTAGAATGGAGAATTCAGAGAAAGGAGAAATGGATAGAATGTGTTCCATTGTAGAAGTAAGATAGTCGAAGAATTTTTGATAGTCAGTAGAACTAGGGGATAAGTAAACAGCACAGATATATTTAGTCAGAGAATGATAGGAAAGCCAAAGCCAGAGTGTAGAGAATTCAGAAGAATCGAGTTCAGGAACACGAGAGCAAGATAAGTCGTTGCGTATATATACACAACAGCCACCTTTGGCTTTGAAATGAGTATAGAGAAAGTAGGAGGATACAGAAAAGGTTTGCTGTCAGTTGCCTCAGACAGCTGAGTCTCCGTTAGAAAAAGAAGGTGAGGTTTAGAGGAGGAGAGGTGGTGCTCAACAGAGCGAAAGTTAGAAGAAAGGCCGCGAATGTTGCAGAAATGAAGAAGAACAGAGTCAGACAGTGGTTCCAGGCACCTCGAGTCGTCATCGGGAGAGGAGCGGATGGTGGGGGCATTTATGGTCCCCTCCCCCTGGGGACTCCGAGGCTTGATGAAGAGACGCCATTTTTGTTGAACTTTGAATAGGAAGTGTAGTGTGTACTGTGCATGTAGTTTGGTGTAGATAGTTAGAGAAATTTGTACTGAAGAGCATGCTGGCCTACTCTCTGTGTAACCGAGACACTGAAAAAGTTCAGCAAAGGGGGATGATCAGGAACTAGTCCTGAGGGCTGATGAAACGGGAGTCCAGCACTCCCTATCATCAGCTTTCCATCCACCTCGGGAGTACTGCCCTGCTGGACTGGTGCTACAGTCTACTCTTCACAAATTGCAGTCCTGACATCACAAATCCGGTCATGCTGCGGTCGATGATATTGATGTGTCTTGCCACTGGCTAGTGGAGAACAATAATTTGCTTTTTGTTTCACTTATAGAACGAGTTTATGTGGTACTTTGGCATTTGTAGTAACGCGCTTATTTTCATTTGTTTGTCATGTGATCTTACTGTATTTTTGTTGTTGTTGTATGTATTGATTTTCTATAGTTTGTTTTTCTTCGTTTGTCTACGCTTTTTCGGTGTTGTCCGAGGTTGCATAATTGCTGGCTAATTCCCTTGGGATCCTTTTTTAAGGTTTAGTTTATATTTCACAGATATTATTGAAAATGATATTATATAGCCCCATATTTTGTTATTTTATGTAAAAGAAATATATACACTACAGTATATACAACATTAATTATATACACTGACTTGTTGTTCACTTGTACCTATTGTGGGCAATATATGTGTCAGCACTGTGTGGAAATCTTTGTCATCACGATTGTGTGGAAGATGTTGTTCATTCTTGCTAACGTCATTTGTGTTGGCCATTTTTTTTATTTTTTTCTAGTTTTCCTTGTAACTTAATTTGTCTGTTTCCACTAGGTAACTTTAATTAATAAATGTTTAATACAGTTCTTTTGATTGCTCACTGAGTAACTGTGATAGTATATTTTCTTTGTTACCTTATGGATGTATAGTTGTATGTATGAAACACGTACCAGGTATTTATTTAGATATAAATGGTAACACACGTTGGTAGTAAATAAATGCTATAATAAGTGAATGAATATATATACAGAGTAGAATACTTACTGTTGGTGCAAGTATTTAACAGTTGAATTATGAAGATAACTGAAGTAGGTATATGTATTTAAGTTGTAACTATACAGCACGTTTATATGTTTGTGCAGAAGTTTTTTGTCTATCACTGTGAATTGTATAAATGAAGTAACTACGTAACTCACAAATTTTTACCGCGGTGGGAATGGTGTGAGTGGTGTTGCACGTGGTGATAGTGTTGTCCTTCACGTGTTGATTGATGTGTTGTAGAGTGTCAGACACACGTTGATAGGCGTGGCGTCATCTCAGCAAACACGTATGGTGACGTTGACTTCCCACACTGGTAGCTGTGGTGAGTAAATGAGTAGCGACGAGTAACTTGAGTGAAGATGAGTGAGTAAGATGAGTTGTGAATATGGGCTTGGTATTTGCTATCGTCGTTTTGACCTTCTCACACCCCTGCGTCAGCGTGGAGGTTGGTGGAGGTAGGGGGCGGATGGAGAGAAGGGCGGCGGTCTGGTGGTTGTTGCTTTTCGTTTGCTTGGTTTGTTTTTCTTTCTCAGTTTATTCTCGGTCCATTTTATCTTGTGATTTACTCGTTGTGGAATGAAGAATGTCGCTACTCATAGGTGCGTGTAGAAGATTATGGAGATGTCTTGTAGACTTGTTACTTGTAGTTGATCGTAGATGGTTATAGTTCGTTGTTTTGTCATAGAAATTGGAAGATTGTTTGTATCAATACTTTGTTAAACTACTGGCAAGGCGTCGTGTGACCTCTTCACATCTACATCAGCGTGATGATCGGGGAGACGGAGGGGGGAAGGTTGGAGAGAATACTGTCAGGTGCTGGTTGTGAGTTTTTGTAAGAGGTATTGTTTGTTTTCAGTCATGATAATGTAGACTCAACTGTACACTCATAGACTCGTAGGCTCGTAGTCTCGTAGACTCGAAGGTTTGTAGACTCGTAGGCTTGTAGACTCGTAGGCTCGTAGACTAGTAGACTCGTAGGCTCGTAGACTCTCAGGCTTGTAGACTCACAGACTCGTAGGCTTGTAGACTCGTAGACTAAACTCGTAAACTTGTAAACTCGTTTTTCGTACTGTATACTCGCTTGTGGTTACTTGATCGGAGAATTGTAGTTTTTTGATAATGTAGAATCAGCTGTAGAACTGAAGCTAATCTTGGTTAGAGTCTCGCCTGCTTTTGTAGAAATTCACTGTTGATTCGTAGACGAGGTTCGTACGTTCGCTACCACCATATTGTATAAACTTCGTAACCACCATTTATATATGTGTAACTCTTTAATCTTGTAATAGGTGAGTTTTGAGTTTTGGTTAAAGTTATTTTGGTAATTGAGGAGCAGGAAGAGTTAAAGATGAATACAGGGAGTTGATCTTGATTTATTATCTTCAGAGAAAGTTCAGGTTGAGCATCGTATGTATTATACAGGGACTTAATATACTAACTAAGTCTAGTCGGACCCCTCTTCTTCTTCGCTGTCTCCACTACCTGCCGGTTCTATGGCCAGTCCTTCTCTGAGCTCTGATTCCTACATTTTCATTTAGCTGGGGTCGTGTCACATATGCTATACTGTCATGAGGCTTCTAGAATACTGTATGTCTGTGTGTATGTACTGCTTCCATTGCACGATCAACATTCCTTCACTTAAAGAGTTGCAAGTTAATTTCCTGTTCCCACACCTTGTCTGATGCTCTGTCTATCTATCCATCTATCCATCCATCATGCTTTCTGTTATGATTTGTATTTATAATATGTAATCCCGACATTTGTTTTTTTTTTTTTTTTTCTTGGAAGGAATTGTTTATGGGCTCCTAGCTTTTGGTTCCTTCTTACTCGCACACACACACACACACACACACACACACACACACACACACACACACACACACATATATATATATATATATATATATATATATATATATATGTGTGTGTGTGTGTGTGTGTATGTATGTAAAGTGACTGAGATGAGTAACAGAAATGATCTCTCAGTATATATATATATATATATATATATATATATATATATATATATATATATATATATATATATATATATTACTGGGTACGAGGATGAAACAGCAAAATTACAGGAGTTATATGTGTAAGAATATTAACATAAATACACGAAATAGGGAGCTCAACAGTTGCTCAATGAAACTGGTCACCAGTGCGCTCATTCGCCGTTTTCTTCGGCTCCATCTCACAGGCAAACGATCCAAACAAATACCGGTAAGTATTTCACAAACGCTCATGGTATTGTTATGCCCCTGCAACGCAAGGAATTGTCCATTTTTCATCTATATACTCGTACTTGAGGAGCGAGACCGGGTATTAAGTTTTGATCAGTTTGTGTGTGTGTGTGTGTGTGTGTGTGTGTGTGTGTGTGTGTGTGTGTGTGTGTGTGTGTGTGTGTGTGTGTGTGTGTGTGTGTGCGAACAAATAATTCATAAACATTTTATACCACGTTAAACAAACGTAGAGGAAAGGTTGAGGGGCAGCCAATGAGATAACCTATTGTTACTGAAAACAATAGGCCGAGGGCCAAGGTCTCACAACGAGGTTAGACATTGACTTATCAAAGTAAATCTATATTTTTATCCAGTTTTAACCAAACTTGGAGGAATGGTTGATGGTAATAAGGCGACTCAAGCTGGAGAACAGTCAGTCAAACGTCAAGGTCACAGAGCAAGGTTTCACTTCATCTCGTATATGTGGGTTCTAACAAACTAAGTCAAACTATTTTGATCCGATTTTCACCATACTTCGTGGAATGTTTGAGGGTCAAGCAAGGAGTTTATCTCTAATTTTTAAGAACAACAAATCAAAGGCAACGGTCACCTTAACCAGTTTTAATTCGATTTAGACCAAATTTAGTGAATGGCTGAGGAAAAGGTAAGATTAAATGGATTCAATTTTGAGAAGAATCAGTCAAAGGTTAAGGTCCCAGAGAAAGTAAAAAACCAAGGTCACAGAGCAAGGTCAGTTCCAACAGTATGAAAATTATTTGAATCAAACTTGGCGGAAGCGTTCAGGATCAGGAAAGAACGAAGGGATTTACTTTTAAGAACAGTAAGTTAAGGGTCAAGGTCAGAGGGCAATGTCATACTTCGACCTTTGTGTCTGTGTGTGACCAAAATAACACTGTCTTTTTACCTGATTAGTTTTAAAGTCGGTGGATGAACTGGGGCTTATTCAAGAGGCTGGTCTTTTGTTTTCTCCTTTTGTTTAACAATGGGTCAACGGTAAAGGCCATTAGGCAAAGTTACTACCCGATGAAGAGCAACTTTGTAGAAAGGTACAAGTTAATACAAGGATAAAGAGATTTAATTTTGAGAACAGCTAAGCAAAGGTCAAAGATCGAGGTAACATTGAAAGTTATTTGATTTTAACCGAGGCTGATGAAAGGGTTAAGGGTTAGCCAAGAATGAAGTAATTCGAATCTGAGAGCAAACTGCCTACAGTAAAGGTCACTGGGCAAAGTCAAATTTTCGGCTTTTAGAACAATTAGTGCGGAAGGGTGTTGCACTTTCTGACTTGCTACATTTTTTAAAAATTATTTTCACACACAGCTCATACGGCGGTTGAAAGCGGAGTTTTTAGGGATACTGATGTGGGCTAGTCTTGCTCGTAACTGTTATCCGTAGACCAACCACACCGGTTACCACCTCCAGTCTTTAGCCACAATGCCACTATAACTGCTAAAATGATGAGATGTTCTCTGACTCATTCAACCTTGCAGCCCTTCTTGCAGCACAGTGGCAATATCTAGAGGTGGTATCCCACGGTACAGCATCACTGTGGGAGAGACCATGCCTCTGACAGTCGTGTTAAAAAGTAGTGCCATCCTTGTCATGTGTGTTATGCATTGTATAAAGAAGTTGAGAAAATACCCACAGAATTAGCTATTAATTCAAAGAAAGATTGGTGAGAACTGTATGACAGGTCAGATCTGATGTTTTGAGGCAATTAACATCAATAATATGGCAATAACTTCCCCTTAAATCTGGTGGTGCCTTCACCAGACAGCAACATTTTCATCATTAAATAACTGTATATCCTGACTAAGCAGTGTATAAAAGGCTGAAGAGGAGCAGTGAGCAGCAGCACAATGTTGGCTTCTTGCCATTGAGGAGAGCCGTTCAGCTATACATCCCTTCAGACTATTTTATCTCAATCACATAGTGCCGGTGTCACCTGACAGCCTTTCAGCATGTAGTAGCCTACCCACCACAATTTCAGCAAAGAATAGCTGCTCTTGGCCTTTCATCAACCATTTCTCGGCTCCTGAGGAAGGTGCTGTAGAAAAAAAGCAAGCATTGTAGCAAAAATGCACCCTTAAAGCAAGCATTGTAGCAAAAATGCCATTTCACTCCATTCTGAAACCATGCCAAGTGAAGATTATCATCTCACTTCACAGATGATAGCAATACCACCCTTAGCGATGCCCCGTCATCTTCTGAAGGTCGTTGTGCAAAAGAAACGGCCTGTCTATATCTCTGATCAAGTACAACTGCATCCTTCAAGCATTAGACACATGGTTAGCGTAATCCTTTAACTCTGCTGAGTCTTTTGCTGTGTCATGCTTATCAGCAGTTATTATCAACACTGGGCTGTCCCCTTAGGATTACTGTAATGAAAAGGAGCATAGGACACTGACGTTATGCATGGGTGTATGTCCGTGTCACTGCATCCCGCCTTTCTAAGTTGGGAAGAGCATGAAGTACTTGTACACACTTCTACCTATGTAGGAATATGCCGTCAATGCTTTATCAATCATCATCAGGCTGGGCTGGAGATACCCTGCAACCAAACTGTCTTGTGCCAGTGAATGCAGTGTGACGCATCTCACTCACAGGAAACGAATGAACATACCAGCTCAGAACTATCCTGCATTAGGAGGAATTTCTGCGGTATAGAATTTCACCTGCGGTCATTTGACGGTTTCAATCAACAGTTTGCCTGACAATAACCCCTGGCACGTAAGGTAACATAGACTAATTTTTATAATATTCTTGTTACCAGCAGACGCTTTTATTCAGCACTGGAGAGAATTTCGAACGAGAAGTGTTCATACACATATCCATCAAAAACCCCTTCAAGAGGAGAGCTGCTAACCATGTTGAGTACTTATCTTCTGCTAGCATTAACAAGATAAATATATAAGAAGGTAATAAAACAAAGTCGAAACTTGAGAATAAAAAGGCTGAAAAATGGAACAGTGACATATGATTTCCAGCTAAAGGTTGAAGAGGAGTTAGAATCAATGAAGCATGAGGAAATCTATCTGAAAAATAGGTGTAGTGCATATAGAGAAATGTTTGGTTTATGCTGAAGTAGTACGTAATGTTGCAAGGTTAGCAACAAGTAACAAACGAATCGCCTGCAGGGATGTAGAAGTAAAAGGAGCAGTGGAAGAATAGAAAAGGAAGTAGCTAGAATGGATTTAAGAAATGAGATAAAATGAAAGAAGAGGGGCATATGCTAAGAGTAATAAAGATGTGAAGCGACTAGTGAAGAGGGATAAATTATAATCTTGGAAGATAAATGAAAGTAAATTGCTCTGAAAACAGATATTTATTCTGCAAAGAGGTGCAAAATGCAGGAATGAAGGTGGAAAATTTTGTGTGAAAGTATGAGGGATGAGAGTGGAAGAATACTGTTAAATGGTAGTGAAGTAAAGAACAGATGGAAAGAATATTTTGAAAGGCTGATGAATGTGACTGGTGAGAGTAGTACAGTACTAAGCAGGATTGGGTTTGGCCGTGTACGGAGAAGGAATGATGTCGGAAAGGTTTGATGGTGTACACAGAAGGTATGTGGTGTTGGAAAGGTTTGGTGGTGCGTCACTGGCAGAAGTGAAGAACTGTGAAAAGGTTGAAAAATTGGGAAGGCATCAGGCGTTAATGGAATATATGTAGAATAAACTAAGAGTAGTAAGACTAAAATTAAATGTTTGTTGGAAAACGGTAAAAAAGCTTGGATGGATGGTACTGTATCAGCAAAGTAGAAAAAGTCTGAGATTGTGTCCTGATGAAAAAGTAAAGGTAAAGGTGATTGAAGTGAGTGCAAAAATCATTGTGATATGAATGCGTTAAGTGCTTTAGGAACGTTTTATTACACAGAAACATGCGAAATCGTCAGCAGGATTGGGAGTGACGAACTGAAAGGCTGTAGGAGTGGTAGTGGATGTACGGTTGAAAATATTTGCAATGAGGCAGAAACAGGAGAAATCTTATTAGGACTGTCAAGTGTTTATAGTCTTTATGGATCTTTAAAAAAAAAAAAAAAAAAAAAAAAACATTTGCGTACAGTGAAAGGTGCTGAATGCGGTTAAGAGTTTTTATGATGGTAGTGAAGCTTGTACAAGAGTAGAGGGCTGTTTAAACAAGTGTAAGATCAGTGTTGGGGTAAGACAAGGACGTATGACGTTCCCATGGCTGTTCACTACTTATATGGATGGTGATATGAGAGAGGTAAAAACTGAAGCAATGGAGTGAGAGAGTTGAGAACAGTAATGAATAAGAATAAAACACTTGAAATCTGATGTATAAAGATGATGCTGTGCTCCTGAAGAACAGTCAACAGGAAATCTGCAGATCGGTGCATAGTTTTGTTGATGTCTAAGAGCGTCGTGCTTTGAAAGTATATGCAGGTAAGAGCAAAGTAATAGTAGCTGAAGGAGAAGGAGCTTCCCAGCGTAATGTTATGAGTGGAGAGAGACCTCAAATAGTGAGAGAGTTTAAGTACCCTGGTGCAGTGACAGAAAAGTAAAGTAGGTGTGCAAAGGAACTTAAGAGTGGTACAGTGAAGGAAAGTGGAGTGTACTATGAAGGCTTTCATACGAAACAGAGGTTTGAGCGTAGCACCTGCAAGAGAACTGCATGAAGGAATGTTAGCATCCACATTAACGTGTGGGTGTGACTGTAGTGTTAGAACAATGGAGATGGGATTCTTGAGAAACATGCATGGGCAGCAGGGAGTGGATAGGATAAGAAATAATGTGATTCGGGAGCAATGCGGAGTAAAGAGTCCTAGGACAAAGGGATTGATGAGTGTGTACTGACAAGGATCGCGCTGGCTGGATGAACTATGTACGGAGGAGTGAATGACAAGGGTTTTGCATCCGATTTTTAACGTGACAGGCGTTGGAGCGACTCTGTACTAGTATGACAGGTAAATCTGAAGCAACATGTGGACAGGTGTACTTATCAGGTTGCGCCAGGATCTGGGGGCTTGGATAGTGAACAAATGGGTGTGTGGCTTACTTTGCTGGACATGCTGTTGATTATTTCTGCCACTATCGTCTGGACATGCTGTTGACTATTTCTGCCACTATCGTATTCTCATCTTTTCCTCACTTTCTACATTACCTCTCCCTACCAGTATGTGAGAAAAAAGAAAGTCTGGTTAATGATTATGATGATGACGAACTACGCGATCGTACTGGAGGAGTTATGTATAAAGGAGAATATAAAAATTGGACTGTTATATAAACCACTATCCCGGGAATAGACGCACCGGTCGAACAGGGCAGCACTCCCAAGATGGATGGAAAGATGATGATAGGGAGAGCTGGAGCTCCTGTTTCATCAATCCTCGGAACTAGCTTTTGACCACCTACCCCTCTTTGCTGAACTTTTTCAGTGTTTCAGTAACACAGAGAGTAGGCCAGCATCCTCTTCTAAACAATTTCCTCAAACTGTCACCACAAAACAACAATAAATGGACATTACACACCACACATCCTTTTATGAATAATAGAAAAAAAAATGGCATCTCAACATCCAGCCTCGGAGTCCCCAGAGGGATGGCTATAAACGTCCCCACCTTACGCCTCTCTCCTGGTGACAGCCATGGGCGATGCCTGGGACCACTGTCTGACTCACGTCTTCATCACTTCTGCAACATTCGCGGCCATTCCTCTGATTTTCACTGTGTTGAACACCACCTCACTCCTCTAAACCTCAATTTATCTTCCTTACTGAGATTCGGCTGTCTGAAGCGATTGATAGCAAACCCTTCTCTGTATCCTCCTTCTTTCACTATGCTCATTTCAAAGCCAAAGGTGGGTGTTGTATATTTGTATGCACAAACATATTTTCTTGCGTTCGTGAACTTGACTCTCCTGAATTCTCTACTCTTTGGCTTCGGCTATCGTGTCATTCTCTGACCATATACAGTATATCTGTGTTGTTTACTTATCCCCTAACTCTACTGACTATGGAAATTCTCTATCTTACTTCTAAGATGGAATGCATTCTGACAATTTCTCCATTCTCTGCAATCTCGACCATTCTAGGTGATGTCAATGTTCATCATCACCTTTAGCACTCCTCTTCTCTCACTGATCCACTTGGTGAAAAGGCCTATGTCTTTTCTATCTTTCGTTACTTAAACCAGCTTGTACAGCACCCTACCCTCATCCCTGACCGCCCTGGAGAGAGTTCCAACATAACTGACCTTTTCCTTACATCAAATCCATCTGCTTACACTGTTATTCTTTTCTCCTTATTGGGCTCCTGTGATCCCAACCTTACCACCTTATCCTTTTCTATTATTCCAGTAAGGCCTGTGCATACTCCTTAGAAGCAGAAGCTTCAGCACTTTGGAGCTGCTGATTGAGAGGCTTTCAGGCTGCACTTCTTTGGTTTTCCCTGGAATGATTATTGCTCCCATTACCGAGAGCCATTTGAGTGTGCCCTGTGCATTTTGGAGGTTATTCTTTCAGGCATGGAAGCATACATTCCTTTCTCATATCCTGGGACTAATACAAATTTAAAGTGATTTAATACGCTTGTTCAAGGAGAGGGCATTCAAAAGTACTAATGCCAACCCACCCCTGAATCTCACCTCTTTCGTGCTTCTGCCTGAAATCATGCAAAGTCTGTTCTTCTCTCAGCTAAAATAAATTCATTCGTACTAAGTGCTCTGAACTCTTTATCTTTCAGCTCTGATGGCTCTGTAGCTGCTTTATCTACTGACTGAGCAGAACTCTTTGATCTGAATTTGTCCTTCCTCTGACGTCCTCATGGCTGATATTAAAATTTCTTCAATTGATGTGTTTGCTGTGAACAATGGCCGCAATACGGGCAAGTCATAGAGGCCTGTTAGGGTCCCTCCTGTTGTCCTCAAGAACTCGGCTTCTGTACTTACACCCTGGTTAGGTAACCTCTTTTGCCTTTGTTTGCCAATTTGTACTTTTCCCTCTTGGTAGAAGTTTGCTCTCATTCAGCCTGTCCCAAAGATGGGTGACCATTCACAGCCTGTCCCACTGACATCCAATTGCTTGAACAACCTGTATGCTAAAATTTTTAAATCTATTAATAGAAAAAAATAAAGCACCTTTCCTATCATAACTTTCCGACCGTCAATATGGGTTCCGCCTTGGACACTTCACTGGCGATCGTCTCACCTCCCTTTCAGACTCCTGGTCATCATTTTTTGGAATCTTTTGCGAAAGCTTGGCCATTGCACTCGACATCTTAAAGGCTGGCACAAATCATGGATTTCCAAACTGCTTTCTTACGTTTTCCACCTTACGTATGCCTTCACCTCTAGCTTCCTTTCTGGTCGTTCATAGTTGTTCTAGACGGCCACAGTTCTTGTCCTAGGGCTATCAATAATGGTGTTCCTCAGGGCTATGTACTATCACCAACTTTCTTCCAGCTATTCATCAATGACTTTTTGAGCTGTACATCTAAACCTACCCACTCATACACTGATGACTCCACCCTCCATCTTTCCATCCACTTCCTACAACATCCACCCCTGCAGTTGGTTAATAAACATGGGATGAGGCTGTGGCACATTTAATGTCTGACTTGGCTAATACCTCAAATTGGGAAGTAATGTTGTTGTTTTTAATGCATCAAAAATTCAATTTTTACATCTTTTGACTCATCAAAATCTTCCACAGGAATAGCCACTAATTATTAACAATACCCAACTCATTCCTACATCAACATTGAACATACTTGGGGTTTCATTTTCTCTGGATTTATCTTCGAAAGATCATACATTACCTCTCTTGAAAAATTTGCTTCCAAGAGATTACGTGTGTAAGCCCACTCCGTGCTTTGTTTACCCCTGGACAGTCGTTGACTTCATACATTGGTTTTATTCTCTCCTGAGTAGAGTACAACTCTCACGTGTGTGGACTTCTCAGGAAGATGGAGTAAATGGCTTTTCGTTTCATTAACACTCCTCCTCTTACTGGCTTCATTCAACCTTTGTCTCCTCACCGGACTATTGCATCTTTATCTCTTTTCTATTGCTGCTTCAATGGTCACTCCTACTCTAAACTATTTGCTTGCATCCCTCCACCACTATGGCGGGCGCATGGCACCCGTATACCGTCAAACTCTCATCTCTTTTCTGTTCAGCTTTATAATGCAAGAGTTAACTGTTACTCCTAGTCCTTCATGTATGCAACAGGCCAACTATGGAACTGTCTTCCTCTGTCCTTGTCTGCTGCTGTCTATGACTTCCAGGTTTTTAAATGCATTGTGTCAAGGCATCTTGAAATAAAGGAATCTTGAATTTAACTATATTATTAAGTTTTGATTTTTTCTTGGAGTGAACAATTTCTGGGCTTCAAGCCTTTGGTTCCTTCTTCGTTGTATTAAGAAAAAAAAAATCATGATCGAGACAGACTGGGTATTTTATTGTAGCTAATTTCAGAGGATTTTATTCAGATCAGTGAGTAGTAAGACCCTGAAAGTGTTAAAACCTTACCATGGTACCACTACTGACTCAAGCCCACAGGCTTCGAGTATTAGTATTTTTACCACTCAATTCCCAGGTTGTCAACACACAAATATTTCAAACCCTTCATCACCAATACAATTCAGGTGGCACTTTCCCTCAGGCCCACTGCGTGTAGCCTTTCCTCTTAATTTTTTTCACAACATTTATATTTTACAGGACCATTTCCTTCGATTTCTTACGTCACTTACACATAACTTTTTCATACAAATGTAATTCTTTTAGAGAGAGTATCGTTTTCTTTTCACTATCCTGAAACTGTGTCAAAACTATAAACACGTTGGCTGTAATCACTTGCCGTTCCTTCATAACTTCCAAAGGAGGTACTGACCATGGCTGAATCTCATATTATATCCTTTGTTGCCCTTCTAGCCCTCGTCCTCCTTCTCCTTCATTCGCCCCTTCCTTCTTCCGTCAGTTTTCCCCTAGCAACCATCTCAGAGTCCTCTCCTCTTCAAACCATCTCGTTGTCTTTCCTCACTTCTTCTTTACTCTCCCCCATTCCTCTGTGCTTCTCCTCTTTCCTTCATCGCACTCCTACTTCCTTTTCCCCTTTCATTCCCAAGCTGTCTCCTCTATCCCAAATTCTGTTCTCATCACCCAAGTGTCCCATTACCCTTTCTTTTGTTCCTTCTTACCTTCATCATCTTCTTTCTTCTAGTGCTTCCATCCTCTCCTCCTTCTCCTCTTTTTAGCCCTCCCGTGTTCATCCCCTAGCTCTCTCCTCCTTTCCTTTTTCTTTTTCATTCTCTTGTAATTCCCTTTTCTTGTGCTTCATGCCATATCTTCACCATCGCCTTTCGTCGTCGCCCTCTTACTTCTCCCATTCCTTTCCTCTAGCATCCATCCCCAGGCTCTTTCCTCGTCTCCACTCCTCTCCTCATATCACAGTCACTTTTTTCCACTCCCCTTAAACCTTTGCCATCCTTCTCCTCACTTCTCATATTCTTCTCTCCTTCCTTCCTGCCAACATTCATCCCGAGGAGCTCTCCTCTCCTCCCTGCTCCTGCTCCTTCTTTTCCCTTTTCTCTTTTCATCTCACCTTCATCTTCCTCCATTCCCCTCCGGCTGAGATGGCGATCGACCCTCGTTATCCTTCTCCCTGATGGCCAATATCCCCTCCTCCCCTCAGTTCTCTCTCTCTCTCTCTCTCTCTCTCTCTCTCTTACACACACACACACACACACACACACACACACACACACACACACACACACACACACACACACACACCAAGCCTGTGCGTATCATAGAATGTCCATTTTTATTCCCCCTATCCATACAGCTGTAGTCCGGATGTTAGAGTAGGTGAGTGGTGTCCGGAGCCTAGAAGTTTACGTCGTCCAGGATACAGTGATTGTTGGGCCTAGGTTACCTCAATGGACCCTACCGTCGACCCTCCAGTATGATACAACCAGACACATGCCTATTACTCTTACAACTATTTTTTCCTACCATCATACAGCCAGACAGCAAACTGTCTTTCTTTAATATGCCCACCTGCTCTACCACGGCTACTTATCACCGTCATACAATTAGACATGTATCTCCGATTCCATTCACTGGTATACCACTACTATTTGCCATTACATACTGCATACGTGGTAAAAACCATTGTCTACTCACGTGATGCTGTGCTGTCTACTTCTTCCTTCCTCTTTTTCATTTTATCAATGTGTCTATCATTCTCTCTTCCTGCTTCTTCCAATCCTTCCGTTCCCTTTTTATCGTTTTTCTTTCCATTTCAGGAGGCTCTACCTTCAGTGACAGGCCTATTGGTTTCCTATAACCCAGGAAGCCATTTACAATGCTAGTCGGTAAACATATAACCAAATTAGAGGGGCAGCTTGCAGCCTGCCATGGTGCCCTTATTACCTGAGTGGAGAGACGCGAGTGCAGCATCCATTCTGGAACCAAACCTCCATACTTATTTCCCGCGCCTCGCTGTGGTGAGACGCTGTCGGCTTAAAGGGAACATCGGTTCACTGCACGGGATATCCCTGCAAGGGCAGTTGCTTGCCTGCGGTTGGTGGGTCTGCTCGGCCAGACGGACTGGGGATGACCAACACCAACATACTGTACAAACAGACACAGAGTGCTATCTGATTACGCCCATTACTACTACCTGTACGATTTGCGCATCTCTGCTGCATCACTGCGAGAGTTTAAACATATAAAAGCATCTCTCCGACAAGGGCAACACAATTCCCAAACCACTCTTCATAATGGATTCGGTTTTCTCATTACTGATTAGGGTTTCACACAAAATGTTTTCCGGATCCAAAATCTGGAATACGATTCAGATAGGTCGCAAAAGTTAATCGATTGTTCCCTGGGACATGGTCTATCTACCCACCAAATTGGGTTCAAATCTCTCTTTTTAGATTTTGAGTAATCCTGCTAACAGGAAAAAAAAAGAAAAGAAAAAGAAACAAATAAACAGGGGTGAAAACATAATTTCCTTGTCGGAGAGAACCAAACATGTAGTCAGAGAGAGTGTAACAGAGATCGATCGACAGACTTTTAGGCAGAAAAATAGAAAAACAAACCAACAGACAGATAAAAACAGATATGTTAATAGATAATGACACAGATAAACTGATTAGCATCGATGACCTAATTAGTAAAGCGACCACCTGGGTTTCATATAAGGTCTTAAGTTCGTGCCCGTTAAGTTACCTCCCCCAAGGATTTTTTTTTTTTTTTATGCGAGGAAGAAGGAACCAAAGGCCATGAGCCCGCAATAACAGTTCCCTCCAAGAGAAAAACAAAATACAATAGAGAGCCAAATTCAAGATCCGATCATTCCGAGATGCCTGGACACACTGCGTTTGAAAGACTGGAGATCATAGGCAGCAGGAAATACAGACAGAGGGAGACAGTTCCAGAGTTGACCTGTTGCATAAATGAAGGACTGGGAGTAACGGTTAACTCTTGCAATAGAGAGTTGGACAGAAAAGGGATGAGAGTTTGCTGATACACAGGTGCTACGCGCCCGTCGTAGAGGAGGAGGAATGCATGCAGACAGTTCAGAGGAGCAGTGACCATTAAAGTTGGGACAGAAGAGAGATAAAGATGCAACAGTGAGACGAAGAGACAGAGGTTGAAGGGAGTCAGTAAGAGGACGAGAGTTAATGAGACGAAAAGCCTTTGACTCCACCCTATTGAGAAGAGCTGTATGTGGGATGCCTCCCCACATATGAGAGTTGTGCTCCACACAGGGGCGGATAAAACCCCTGTATAGGGTCAACAATTGTGCAGGGGTAAAGAAAGAATGGAGTCAGCTTAGCACACCTAATCTCTTGGAAGTAGATTTTACAAGAGACGTAATATGATCTTTCCAAGATAAGTCCCGAGTAAATGAAACCCCAAGAATGTTCAAGGATGATGCAGGTTTAAGCTGAATATTATTAAACATTAGTGGGTATACCTGTGGAAGATTTTGACGGGTTGATAGGTGTAAGAACTGAGTCTTAGATGCATTAAAAACAACCAGATTATTTTTACCCCAGTCAGAGATAAGAGCCAAGTCAGACATTAGGTGTGCCCTTGTTTGTTGAAGTAGTTGCTGAGATGGGCGTTGCGGGAACCGAGTGGAAAGGTGAAGGGTGGAGTCATCAACGTATGAGTGGATAGGGTTAGATGTACGGCTTAGAAGGTCACTGATGAATAAAAGGAAGAGAGTTGGTGATGGGACAGAGCCCTGAGGAACACCACTGTTAATAGATCTAGGAGAAGAACGATGGCCGTCTACAGCATTGGCTATAGAACAACCAGAAAGGAAGCTAGCAATGAAGGCACAGATAGAAAGATAGAAACCGTAAGAGGGCAGTTTGAAAATGATGATTTATGCCAGACTCGATCGAAAGCCTTTGAGATGTCAAGTGCAATGGCAAAGCTTTCGCCAAAGTCCCGAAAGGAGGATGACCAGGAGTCTGAAAGGCAGGTGAGAAGTTCGCCAGTGGAACGTCCCTGACGGAACCCATACTGACGATCAGAAAGAAGGTTGTGATAGGAAGGATGCCTTAAAATTTTTCTATTGAGAATTGACTGAAAAACTTTTGAAATACAGGACGTTAAAGCAATTGGACGATATTCGGAAGGTTGGGAGTGGTCACCCTTCTTTGGGACTGGCTGAATGAGAGCAAACTTTCAGCAAGAAGGAAAGGTACAAGTTGACAAACAAAGGCGAAAGAGTTTGCCTAGGCAGGGTGTAAGCACAGAAGCACAGTTCTTGAGAACAACAGGAGGGGCTCCATCAGACCCATATGCCTTGTTAGTATTGATGCCAGTGATGTCAGAAAATACATCAGCTGAAGAAATTTTAATGTCAGCCATGAGGAACTGAGAGGGGGGAAGTGATGGAGGAACTGCACCGGAATCATCTAAGCTGGAATTGGAGGAGAAAGTCTGTGTGAAGAGATCTGCTTTATCAGTAGAAGAAATAGCTACAGAACCATCAGAGTAGAAAAGAGGAGGGAAGGATGATGAGGAAAAGTTGTTAGAAAGGTTTTTGGCAAGGTACCAGGAGTGGGAAGAATTCGAGTTGGAGAGTTGAGACATTTAGTACAGATGAAATTATTTTTAGCGAGCGAAGAACAGATATTAGCACGATTCCGGGCAGACGCGTAAAGATGATGTGATTCAGGAGTGGGTTGGCTCCAGTACTTTTTGTAGGTACTGATTAAACCAAGGCTTTCTTGCATTAGACAAAGGATACGAGAAAGGAATGTATGCTTCCATGCCTAAAAGAATAACCTCCGTAATGTGCAAGGCACACTCAGATGGCTCCCGGCCATGGAAACAACAATCATTCCAGGGAAAATCAAAGAAGTACTGCCTGAGGGCCTCCCAGTCCGCAGCTCCAAGATGCCACAGACGACATTTCCCTGGAGGGTCCACAGGCTGTATAGGAGTGATAGGGCAGGTTAAGGTGATACGGTTGTGATCGGAGGAGCCCAACGGAGAGAAAAGATTAACAGTGTAAGCAGAAGGATTAGTTGTAATGAAGAGGTCAAGTATGTTGGAGCTCTATCCAAGGCGGTCAGGGATACGGGTAGGGTGCTGTACAAGCTGCTCCAGGTCATTAAGGATAGAAAACATCTAGGCTTGTTCTCCAGGTGGATCTGTGAAAGGAGAGGAGAGCCCAAGGTGGTGGTGAACATTGAAATCTCCTATAATGGAGATTTCTGAGAAAGGAGAAATGGATAGAATGTGTTCCATCGTAGAAGTAAGATAGTCAAAGAATTTTTGATAGTCAGTAGAATTAGGGGATAAGTAAACAGCACAGATATATGTAGTCAGAGAATGACAGGAAAGCCAAAGCCAGAGTGTAGAGAATTCAGAAGAATCGAGTTCAGCAACACGAGAGCAAGATAAGTCATTGCGTATATATACACAACAGCCACCTTTGGCTTTGAAATGAGTATAGAGAAAGTAGAAGGATACAAAAAAGGCTTTGCTGGTAATTGCCCCAGACAGCTGAGTCTCAGTTAGAAAGAGAAGGTGAGATTTAGAGGAGGAGAGGTGGTGCTCACCAGAGCGAGAGTTAGAGGAAAGGTCGTGAATGTTGCAGAAATGGGGAAGTGAGTCAGACAGTGGTTCCAGGCAGCTCAAGTCGTCACCGGGAGAGTGGCGGAAGGTGGGGGCATTTATGCTCCCCCCCCCCCCCGGGGACTCCGAGGCTGAGTGTTGAGACGCAATGATTTTTTTTTAATTTTGGAAAAGGAAGTGTAGTGTGTACTGCGCATGTACTTTGGTATAGATAGTTTGAGAAATTTGTATTGGAGAGCATGCTGGCCTACTCTCTGTGTAACTGAGACACTGAAAAAGTTCAGCAAAAAGGGATGGTCTGGAACTAGTCCTGTGGGCTGATGAAACGAGAGCTCCAGCACTCCCTGTCATCAGCTTTCCATTCACCTCGGGAGTACTGCCCTGCTCGACTGGTGCTACAGTCTACTTCTCTGTTATGTTTTACCCGGCCTTGGTTTGTTCTCTGTTTTTTTTTTTTTTTTTTTTATCTGCCTGTTAGCAGGATTACTCATAAAGGTATGAACGGATTTTGATGAACTTTTGTGGAAGGATGGGCCATGGGCCAAGAACTAAATTATTAAATTTGGTGGCGGATTCGGATCCGGATTATCCAGCGCAATGTCTCCAAAGCTCCCAATGAATTTCAATGAAATTTTGTGGAAAGATGTGTCATGGATCAAGAAAAAAGTAACTATATTTTGGAGAGGATCTGGGTCCTCTTTAATGCCAAGGACACTGGCGGAGGTAAGCGCTCTCTGAGTGCTTTCCAGTTCATGGCTTGAAATACTCGTATTGTAAGTTTTCACCTGTCTAGAACATCAAAGAAAATATCTTACAGAAACAAGCATTGGATTATTCCCTCACTATGAGAGATCTAGCGTCAAAACCAAATGTCTGAAGTGCTGGAAGTACTTCTTTAATAGAAATATAACACCTTCACTAAGAAAGCTCTTTTATATATGAAACCTTATGAAGACAAAGACAATATGAAAATAAGTCATCACAGTGAAGGTGTTAGTAATGAACCTGTACAAAGTTGTGAGCTCATCTGCAAAATGGGATGTGCATCATCAGAACGATACCCTTCCTCTTCGCCCATCTCATTACCAAAACTATCATCACTATCATAAGGTCCTCCACTGGAAGCCAATGGGCACATGCCTACTTTTTTTTTTATGCGAGGAAGAAGGAAACAAAGGCCATGAGCCCGCAATAATAGTTCCCTCCAAGAGAAAAACAAAATACAACAGAGAGCCAAATTCACAATCCGATCATTTCGAGATGCCTGGACACACTGCGTTTGAAAGGCTGGAGATCATAGGCAGCAGGAAATACAGAAAGAGGGAGACAGTACCAGAGCTGACCTGTTGCATAAATGAAGGACTGGGAGTAATGGTTAACTCTTGCAAACGAGAGTGGGACAGAAAAGGGATGAGAGTTTGCTGCTAGACGGGTGCTACGCGCCCGTCGTAGAGGTGGAGGAATGCATGCAGACAGTTCAGAGGAGCAGTGACCATTAAAGTAGACATAGAAAAGAGATAAAGATGCAACAGTGCGACGAAGAGACAGAGGTTGAAGGGAGTCAGTAAGAGGACGAGAGTTAACGAGACGAAAAGCCTTTGACTCCACCCTATTGAGAAGAGCTGTATGTGGGAAGCCTCCCCACACATGAGAGTTGTACTCCACACAGGGGCAGATAAAACCCCTGTATAGAGTCAACAATTGTGCAAGGGTAAAGAAAAAAAGTAGTTGGCTTAGCACACCTAATCTCTTGGAAGCAGATTTTATAAGAGATGTAATATGGTCTATCCAAGATAAGTTCTGAGTAAATGAAACCCCAAGCATGTTCAAGGATGATGCAGGATTAAGCTGAATATTATTAAACGTTAGTGGGTATACCTGTGGAAGATTTTTTTGGGTTGATAGGTGTAAGAACCGAGTTTTAGATGCATAAAAAAAAAAAAAAAGATTATTTTTACCCCAGTCAGAGAAACGAGCCAAGTCAGACATTAGGTGTGCCATAGCCTCATCCCTTGTTTGTTGAAGTAACTGCTGAGGTGGGCGTTGCGGGAACCGAATGGAAAGGTGAAGGGTGGAGTCATCAGCGTATGAGTGGATAGGGTTAGATGTACAGCTTAGATGTTCATTGATGAATAAAAGGAAGAGAGTTGGTGATAGGACAGAGCCCTAAGGAACACCACTGTTGATAGATCTAGGAGAAGAACGATGGCCGTATACAACAGTGGCTATAGAACGACCAGAAAAGAAGCTAGTGATGAAGGCACAGATAGAAGGATAGAAACCGTAAGAGGGCAGTTTGAAAATGAAAGATTTATGCCAGACTCGATCGAAAGCCTTTGAGATGTCAAGTGCAATGGCAAAGCTTTCGCCAAAGTCCCGAGAGGAGGATGACCAGGAGTCTGAAAGGTAGGTGAGAAGATCGCCAGTGGGGTGTTCCTGATGGAACCCCTACTGACGATCAGAAAGAAGGGTGTGATAGGAAAGATGCCTAAAAATTTTTCTATTGAGAATTAACTCAAAAACTTTTGAAATACAGGATGTTAAAGCAATTGGACGATATTTGGAAGGTTGGGAGTGGTCACTCTTCTTTGGGACTGGCTGAATGAGAGCAAACTTTCAGCAAGAAGGAAAGGTACAAGTTGACAGACAAAGGCGAAAGAGTTTGCCTAGGCAGGGTGTAAGCACAGAAGCACAGTTCTTGAGAACAACAGGAGGGACTCCATCAGGCCCATATGCCTTGTTAGTATTGATGCCAGTGATGCCAGAAAATACATCAGCTGAAGAAATTTTAATGTTAGCCCTGAGGAACTGAGAGGGGGAAAGTGATGGAGGAACAGCACCGGAATCGTCTAAGGTGGAATTGGAGGAGAAAGTCTGTGTGAAGAGATCTGCTTTATCTGTAAAAAGAATAGCTACAGTACCATCAGAGTAGAAAAGAGGAGGGAAGGATGATGAGGTAAAGTTGTTAGAAAGGTTTTTGGCAAGGTGCCAGAAGGAGCGGGAAGAATTCGAGTTGGAGAATTGAGAGCATTTAGTACGGATGAAATTATTTTTAGCAGAGCGAAGAACAGATTTAGCACGATTCCGGGCAGAAATGTAAGGATGATGCGATTCAGGGGCGGGTTGGCTCCAGTACCTTTTGTAGGCCATCTCCTTGTTGCGGACAGTATTAAAATAAGCGTGATTAAACCAAGGCTTTCTTGCGTTAGACAAAGGATACGAGAAAGGAATGTATGCTTCCATGCGCGAGAGAATAACCTCCGTAATGCGCATGGCAAACTCAGATGGCTCCCGGCCATGGAAGCAACAATCATTCCAGGGAAAATCAAAGAAGTACTGCCTGAGGGCCTCCTAATTCGCGGTTCCAAAATGCCACAGACGACGTTTCCCTGGAGGGTCCACTGGCCGTACCAGAGTGATAGGACAGGTTAAGGTGATAAGGTTGTGATCGGAGGAGCTCAACCGAGAGAAAAGATTAACAGTGTAAGCAGAAGGATTAGTTGTATGGAAGAGGTCAAGTATGTTGGAGCTCTCTCCATATAACTATGTAATATGGTTCTGTTGTATTATTGTGTTTTGTACACTGATCTCTAACAGTAGAACATGCATGCATCTTCCGTTTCAGAAGGTCAATCAGTTCATCTACGACCAACATGCCTTCACATGTCAGTACTTCGGTGCTAATATCCACTCTTCATATTGTCCATACTGAATTCATGCTACGGCTGTGTGTGTGTGTGTGTGTGTGTGTGTGTGTGTGTGTGTGTGTGTGTGTGTGTGTGTGTGTGTGTGTGTGTGTGTGTGTGTGTGTGTGTGTGTGTGTGTGTGTGTGTGTCTGTTGTGTGTGTCTGTTGTGTGTGTGTGTTTTTTTTGTTTTAACTGATGTAAGAATATTTTATGACATGTTGGTGGATCTAAAGATAGATTAATAAAGTCTGTTTTAAGACATTCAGATAATTTAGCTAATTTTTGCCTCAGTCAGATGCGAAAAGGGATTATTTTCTTAGTTTTAGGCTTCAAAATAATATGTATTACCGTCTATCCTTTGCATTCTGCTAGACTACCAAAAAAGAAATAATACATGTACACAATCAGGACTTTTCCCATTGGTAAGGCAATCTAGTTAAGGGCATAGGGTTCTTTCTTCACCCTTCGACCTTCGACGGAGAAAGGAGGCGGAGGCGGGGAAGACAGGTTAATGTTCAATAATTTCCGTCGTTCTTGTTTTGTTTTTTACACTGGTTTATGAAGAATATTAACCCTTCCACTGTAAGGATAACTCAAGTATTTAAATCTATGTAACGCTAAACGATTTCATTTGGCTTAAGCGAGTAAAAGGAGCGTGAATGTTAATACAAATACCATGAATTGTGCATCATATCAGGTGAAAACATTAAGCAAAAATATATTAGCTATGTTTGTATATTCTTCGTCACCTATCAGACGGTAGAAACGCAGTTATTTTCAGCTTCTACCATCTTATGATTTCTAGTATCTCTATCTGCGCCTGCATTCCTAGCTTTCTGTTTTTTTTTTTTTTTTTTTTTTTTTTTTTTTTAATACAAGGAAGAAAGATCCAAGGACTAGAAAATTCGAAAGATTGTTCTTTCCAAGAAAAAAATACAAACAAGATAACAGAGAGCCAAATTCAAGATCCATTCATTTCGAGATGACTGGACACACTGCGTTTAAAAAACTGGAGGTCACAAGCAATACGAAATACAGACAGAGGAAGACAGTTCCAAAATTGACTTGTTATATATATATGAAGGACTGGGAGTAATGGTTAACTCTTGCATTAGAGAGTTGAACAGAAAGGGACGAGAGTTTGCTGCTAAACGGGCGTAAAACACCGATCGTATTGGTGGAAGGATGCAAGCAGAGAGTTCGGAGGAGCAGTGACGATCGGAGTAGTGATGGAAAAAGAGAGATAAACATGCAGTAGTACTGTACAATGAAGAGACAGAGGATGAAGGAATCCTGTAAGAGGAGGGGAGGTAATGAGACGAAAAGCCTTTTACTACACCTTAATGAGAAGCGCTGTTGGAGCCTCCTCATACAGAAGAGTTGTATTCTGCATTTGGGTATATAAAACTGTGTAAAGTCAATAATTGTGCAGAGATACAGAAGGCACGATGTTGGCCTAGCTCGCCTAATCTCTTTGAAGCAGATTTTACAAGAGAGGTAATATGATCTTTCCATGATAAATTCCGTGAGGATGAAACTCCATTTACTCCAAATATGATGTATGATTGATCTGAATTTTGTTAAAAATTGGAGGATACCGCTGTGGAAAATTTTGAAATGTTGAAAGATGTAAGAACTGAGTTTCTGATGCTCTTACAAAGAGCTTACTTATAGCTCAATCAGAGATATATCAAGTCAGACATGAAAATAATGTGCCATAGTCTCATCCCTTGTTTGTTGAAGTAATTGTTGAGATGGACGCTGTGAGAAGTGGCTGGAAAGGTGAAGGGTGGAGTCATTAGTATATGGATGGATAGAGTTAGATGCTCAGCTTAGAAGGTCATTGAAGAATAGAATGCAGATAGCTGGTAATAGGACAGAGCCCTGAGGAACTCCACCATTTATAGCTCTAGGAGAAGAACAGTGGCCGTCTACAACAGCAGCTACAGAACGACCAGAAAGGAAGCTAAAGATGAAAGAACAACTAGAAGATTTGAAACTGTGAGCGAGCAGTTTGGATATTAAAGATTTAAGTCAAAATCGATCGAAATCGTTTGAGATGTCAACTTTTTTTGCCAGTCCCGAAAGGAGGATGAACATAAGTCCGAAAGGAAGATGAGAAGATCACAGGTGCTGCGTCCATGGCGGAAACCATACTGACGATCGGAAGAATGGTTGTGATAGGAAAAGTGCTTTCTTTACTTATTTATTATTATTTTTTTTTTTACCAGCCGCGATAGCGAAGCTGGTAGTGTTTTCAATTTGTCTGTCTGTCTGTGTGTCTTTTAGCACAATAACTGTGCAACCGCTCAAGATATTATCACAAAATTTTACAGGTGTGTAGTCTAGTAAGGAAAGAAATCGATCATGAGTTCGAAACTGGTGAAAGTAGGTCAAGGTCTGTGTGTCTGTTACCATGATAACTTCGCAACCGCTCAAGATATCATCACAAAGTTTTACAGGTGCGTAGTAGGGATGAAAATCTCCTACGAGCATTATTTTCAGTTTGTCTGTGTGTCTGTTAGCACGATAACCTCGCAACCGCTCAAGATATCATCATAAAATTTTACAGGTGTGATGTAGGGATGAAAATCTAACGAGTTCGAAACTGGAGAAAGTAGGTCAAGGTCTGTGTGTCTGTTACCACGACAACTTCTTAACCACTCAAGATATAACAAAATTTTACAGGTGTGTAGTAGGAATGAAAATCTCTTAAGAATTTAAAATTGGTGAAAGGTCAAGGTCAAGGTCATTCCGAGCCGCGCTAGAAATGTATCGGCTCGCGGCTGGAGTGATTCCCCCCTTGGATGGGCCTCTAGCTTTTTTTTTTTTTTTTTTTTTAAGAACAGATTTAAAAACTTTCAAAATGCAGGATATTAAAGGAATTGGCCAATAGTTTGAGGCCTGAGAATGATTATCCTTTTGGGAGGACAGGCTGAATGAGAGCAAACTTCCAGTAAGAAGGTACAAGTTGACTGACAAAAGTGAAAGAGTTTGCCTAGGTAGGGTGTAAGCATAGAAGCACAGTTCTTGAGGACAACAGGAGGGACCCCATCAGGCCCATATGCCTTGGTAGTATTGAGGCCAGTAATGGCAGAAATTACATTAACTGATGAATTTTAAAGTCAACCATGAGGCAGTCTGAACAAGCAAAACCATGAGACAAGAAAAGAGGAGGGAAGGATGATGTAAAGATGTTAGAAAGTTTTTTGTCAAGGTGCCACAAGGAGCAGGAAGAATTTGAATTGAAGAATTCAGAGCACTTAATATGAATGGAATCATTATTAGCAGAATAAAGAACAGACCTAGCACGATTCTCGGCAAAGATATAAAAGATTCATGGGTGGGTTGATCCTGGTACCTTTTGTTGGTCATCTTGTTGCAGAAAGCATTAGAAAAAGCGTGATTAGTTTTTTCTTTTTGCATTAATCATAGGATAAGAAAAAGGAATGTATGCTTCCACGTTCAATAAAATAACCTTTGTAATGAATGAGGCACACTCAGTTGGCTCATGGCCATGGAAACAGTAGTCATTCGAGGGAAAACCTGAGGGCCTCCCAGTGGGCACCTCCAAAGTGCCTCAATGACTGCTTTTTGGGAGGGCCCCCAGGCTTTATGGGAGAGGACAGGTTAAGGTGATAAGGTGGTGATTGGAGGAGCCCACCAGAAGGAAAAGATTACTGTAACAGCATAAGCAAAAACATTAGTTTGGAGGAAAACGTCAGGTATGTTGGAACTTTCTCCAAGGTGGTCAGAGATACGGGTAGGGTGCTGTTCAAGCAGGTCTAGGTCATTAATGATAGGAAAGGTGTAGGCTTGTTCACTAGGTGGTTCAGTGAAAGGAGAGGAGAGCCAAAGGTGGTGGTGAACATTGAAGTCACTTTGGATGGAGATTTTCAAAGAATGGAAAAATTAAAAGGATGTGTTCCACCTTCGAAGTAAGAGAGTCTAAGAATCTTTCATAGTCACTAGAATTAGAGGATAAGTACACATGACAGATATATTTAGTCAGAGAATGAAAGGATACTTGAAGCCAGAGAGTAGAGAATTCAGCAGATTCAATTTCAGGAACACAAGAGCAAGATATGTTGTTGGGTACATATGTACAACAGCCACCTTTGGCTTTGAGACGAGTA
Source organism: Coenobita brevimanus (assembly GCF_032717465.1). NCBI lineage: Eukaryota > Metazoa > Arthropoda > Malacostraca > Decapoda > Coenobitidae > Coenobita > Coenobita brevimanus. Next base: position 14,044,800 of record NC_136958.1, read on the forward strand.
TAGAACAAGTGGGAAGATACAGAGAAGGGTTTGCTATCAGTCACCTCAGACAACTAAGTCCCAGTGAGGAAGAGGTGAGGTTTAGAGGAAGGGAGGTGTTGTCCAACAGAAATTGGAGGAATAGCCTCGAATGTTGCAGAAATCAATAATGAGTCTAACAGTGGTTCCTTGGCTGTCACTGGCAGAGAGGTGGATGGTGGGGGCTTTCATGGCCCCCCCTTCCCCTGGACTCTGAGGGTCGGTGCTGAGATACACTTTTTCTTAATTTGGAAAAGGAAGTCTGGTATGTAATGTGCATGTATTTTGGTGTTGACAGAAGAACTTCTATAGGAGTATGCTGGCCTACTTCCTGTGTTACTGAAACACTGAAAAAGTTCAGCAAAAGGGGATAGTTAGAAGCTAGTCCCAAGGGCTGATGAAACGGGAGCTCCAGCTTTCCCTGTCATCAGCTTTCCATCCATCGTAGCAGTACCACTGTGTTTGACTGATGCTACAGTCTCCTACCTGGAAGTCCCGGTTGTTCGATAACTGCTGTCATAGACAGCCACTGTTCTAGAATATGATTTGTGATATTCCTAAGGGTTATGTCATATTACCAACTCTTCTTTCTTTTCATCAGTGATCTTAGCTGCACGTCTAATCATATCCATACACATACTTAGGACATCATAGGAGTTACTTAAATCACGATATGAGGTTGTGACAAAATTGGATTCTGCTTTGGCTTATATTTCTCTTTGTGATACAAGAAACTTTGTATTTAACCGCTATAACTCGGATGACGGACAAAGCCATCATAAAACATGGAAATAGCAACTTTATATTCCCACCTGCAATTGAAGCCCTACCCTGTACCCATTTTCTGTGGTGCCCACGGCGTGACGCAGGCATATACACTAGCAGAAGGGTTGGCTACAGTGCCAATTTTCCTTTGGAAATGGGAGGGTTTAGGAACAATCATTTCTGATTCTGCAAAATCTGATTCACAGCCTGACCCATACCAACTCCACGCCTGACCAACCTCACCCTCGTTCATGGAAGGAGTTTAATGACTGTGTGATTGAGAGAGATTTAGATATGACAGAATCGTCATTGTTTAGCTGAGAGACGACGTATGAGAACGGAGTTACTGCTCAGTGTGAAGTGCATTTGTAACTTGTATTTCAAAACACAAAGATGCACATAAATATACATGGTATAGAGGGAACGGGGATCGTGCTGAAAGAAGCCTGATTGATTACGTTCTCGTAGAGAGGTCGATGATGGGAATGGTTGATGATACGAGGGCCAAGAGAGGACGATGTGGAGGTCTGTCAGATCATATGATTGTGGTATGCAAGATCAAGCTGAGAGGAGTGAGGTGGATCAGGAGAGAGAAGAGCAGTCAGGGAGATAGACTGTAAGTCGAGAAGCTGAGGATCAAAGAAATGGCAGGTGATTACAGGACAGGTGATTACAGGACCAAAGTAGAGGAGGAGTCAGAATCAGTGAACTGGAATGAAATGGATCTGGTCAGCCTGTGGAGTGCATATAGGGTTTGCTTAGTTAGGAATGCTAAAGCGGTGTGTGGTGTGGCAAGAGTAACAACAAACAAGAAAGGTATGGCATGGTGGAATGATGAGGTTAAGAAAGCGGTGGAGGAAAAGAGGAAGAAGTGGCTAAAGTGGTTACAAATCAGGGTTTTAGTTGAAATAAGAACTGAATATACTGACAGCATGAAGCACATAATGAAACTAGTGAAGAAGAAAAGGAAGGAGGTAAATGATGGTCTAGGAAGAAAAATTAATGCAAACTACTCTGAAAATAGGAAGTTATTCTGGAAAGAGGTGCGGAAATGTAGAAGTGAAAGCGGAAAGAAATGTGCTGGTGTGAAGGACGTAGGTGGTAGATTATTAACCCATGAAGATGAAGTAAGGACCAGATGGAAAGAATATTTTGAAAGCCTGATGAATGGGAATAGAGAGAGCAGAGTGGCTGTAAACATTATTGGTTTAGGGGATGTGCAGAGAAGGAATGCAGTGCCAGGAGACGTGAAACTCGCACAGGTGAAGAGTGCTGTGAAGCGGCTGAAAAATGGGAAAGCAGCTGGGGTTGATGAGGTGTATGCAGAGATGATTAAGGGAAGTGGAGAGAGTGGAATGAAGTGCTTGTTGGAGATATGTAAGAAGGCATGGATGAGTGAAACTGTGCCAACAGAGTGTAAAAAGGCTGTGACTGTACCCCAGTACAAAAATAAAGTGAGTGAAATGAGTGCAAGAATTATCGTGGCATAAGTTTACTGAGTGTGGTAAGGAAGGCGTATGGAAGAATTATATATTATACAGAAAGTAGGAGAGATATCAGAAGTCCTAGTGAGTGATGAACAGGGTGGCTTTAGGAGAGGCAGAGGATGTGTGGATCAAATATTTGCAGTGAGACAGATAGCAGAGAAGGCTTGTGAGAAGGACCATAAGGTGTTTATGGCATTTATGGATCTGGAAAAAGCATACGACAAAGTGGACAGAGAGGGATTGTGGAAGGTTTTGCGCATGTATGGTGTAGATGGTAAGCTGCTAGGTGCCATCAAGAGTTTTTATTATGGTAGAGAAGCATGTGTAAGGGTTAATGGGCATCTAAGTGAATGTGGTTCACAATCGGTGTGGGGATGCGACAAGGTTGTGTGATGTCCCTATGGTTGTTTAATATATATATGGATGGGGTGATGAGAGAAGTAAAAACGCGAGTAATGGAGAGAGGCATGGCACTGGTAATGAATGGTGATGGATGGAATACCTCAAATTTTTTGTATGCTGATGATGCTGTACTACTTGCAAAAATACTGGACAAGAACTTGGTAGACTAGTGCAGAGTTTTGCTGATGTCTGTGAGCGTCGTGCCTTGAAAGTAAATGTAGTAAAGAGTAAAGTGATGGTTACTGAGAGAATGTGACTCCCAGTGCGATGTTACAGTGAATGGAGAGACTGGAATTGGTGAGCGAGTTCAAATACCCGGGTACAGTAATAGAAAATAAAGGAAAATGTGCAAAAGAAGTGGAAAGTAGAGTGACACAAGGAAGAAAAGTAGCTGGTGCAATGAAGACCTTGATAAGAAACAGAGGCTTGAGTGTTGCAACTGCACAAGACCTACGTGAAGGAGTGTTAGTGCCAACTTTAACATATGGATGTGATACTATGGTGTGCATGAAAATGAAAAGTCAAGAGTAAGAGCAGTGGAGATGGGACTGCTGAGGAATGTATGTGGAGTACAGAGAGTGGATAGGATACGAAATAATGTGATTCGTGGAGATGTGGAGTGAGGAAGTCGATGGATACCAGAATCGAAGAGAGTGTACTGAGATGGTATGGTCATGTAGAGAGAATGGATGATAACAGAGTGATGAAAAAGGTATATCTGAGCGAATTTGAAGGAGGGAGGAGGCGAGGTAGGCCAAGGAGAAGGTGGAGAGACATGGTGGATGAGTGTGTGAGGAAGAAAGGATTCGTAGTCGGTGACGCTAGGGAACTGACAAGAGATCGAGCTGGCTGGATGAATGTTGTGAGAAGTGCATAATCAGGGGTTTGGCACCCCTTTTTAACGTGGCAGCGTCCTGATTGACTCTGTAGGATACGTTTATGTGAAGCTACAAAACGAAGTGAATGTTTTGGCATATCTGATAGAGCCAGGATTCCTGGGGCTTGAATGATGAGTGAATGTAAGCGTGGCCCATTGGACTGGGCAAATTTGGGCTGTCTGGACATTGCTACTCCTCACCCTGCCCTAGGGTGGGAAAAGAGGTCCGGATGATGATAATGATGATGTGAAGTTTGGCATGCCCTGGCCACCCTTTATGGGCCCCCAATCACTTACCTATCGCCAAAGTGTCACCATTCTCTTACCATCATCCACATCGTCCCAGCCTGACACTTCACCTGTTGGTAGGACAGTGTAGCATAAGTATTGTAAAAATGTACATAATAACGATAAAAATGGTAGAGAGAAATAAAGAAAATTCCAGTGCAGAGGAAAAGTTTACAAAAGTACTTATATTAATTTAGCGAAGTACATTTGCAGACAAAAAAAAAAAAATGTATATGTGCGTTAGAAGAGAAAATGAAAAGTACCGTATGAAAATTAATGTTATGATAAAAACTGCACTGCGGTTTTGTAGTATCTGTTATAGAAAACAAGTCATCACCATCACCATCATCATGGTGGAGGCAAATGCCGCGGGGCACATAGGTTAGCCTCACTCACCATCCTACCCCACCCACGAGTGGACCCTTCGTGTAACCCTTTAGGCAGTGGCTCTTACTCTTCTAAGGATCTATCAGCATGAGTGATCAACCTGTTGCAGTCATGAGTTCTGTGGCGTTTCCCTTGGTTTCCTCAACCCTGGGCTAACTCACTTAGAGATCACTCTGTGGGCAGGGTTAACCTTAGGAAAACAGGCCAAGTGCTCATATACAGTAACTGTACTTGGTGCCGATATATTATGTACATAATAGGCCTTGACTTTGTGATAGAACGAAAAGTGAAAGTGAAATGATCTTTCAGGGCAAGTTCTGGGAGAGAACTTGTATCATATAGTACAGAAACAAGTGTTGGTATAAAAGCAAGAGATCTTTGTGTTCAAGTACTGTACAATGTTTTTTCTTTTGTAGTGTATACTCTTAGACCTTCATATAGTACAAAAGACAACCTTGAATAAATATGAAAAAGGTGACCTTGCAATGTACATAAAATAAGTGTTGTGATAAAAAAACACACACACACACACACGTTAAAATTTAATGTCATTACTGTGGTGAAGTAAAAACTTGGCCAAACAATGGCCCTTTATACCTCAAGTAATGCTAAAAGATAAGCCAATTTTGAAACTGATCTGTCACTGTGAATGTATAGAACACGTGATGAAGTGAAAGTAATCTCCCTCGGCAACTACTGTGCACTGTAATGTGTTTGCCTTGGTATTCTCCCCTTCCATACACCGTATGGCACCGGAAAAAGGGGAAAGTGTGACAGCTCCATCTGGCCCAGATCGGTGCGCAGCCAGCACACCGTAACTACAGACTCTTCGGCTCGTACAGACGGAACACGCCGTGACCCCCAAACTTACCTCCATTCATCACCTACTTCCACAACCCGTCCACCCACAGAAATGAGGATACTTCCAATGGAGAAACGAAGGACTGATGGGTAGCCTAGTCTGATCTTCAGCTGGATGATCTATGGCTGTAGTTACTGAGCAATGATGGGTTTAAACGGGCAATCTTTGGGGAAATGCTCGCATACTGAAATGGCTCACTGGGCTAGTCCTCTGAGCACTGGGGCTTAAGCTTATAAAATCCGATTCATACATATGTTGACAAGTATTCCACAGAAGTATACAGCTACTCACTTAGTATACAGGTCTTATTCGTCCCTGTGTGGATTACAACTCACGTGTTTGGAGGGTGGGTCGTTTCACATGCTCTTTTTTTTCTTTTTTATTATAAGACAATAGATGAGCTTGTAGCACCCATCTCATAGTGCATTCTCAACGGATTCCTGTCCAAGTCTCTAATGCAAGATTTAATCTGTACTCTCAGCCCTTCATGTATACAACATGCCGGCTTTAGAAATATCTCCATCAGGCTGTATTTTCCTGTCTATGATCTCCAGTCTTTTAAATGCAATGTATTCAGACATTTCGATATGACTAACCATGAATGTAGCTTATTGTTTAGTTTTGTTTTTCCCATGAAAACGACAACACTGTGGTATTTCTGCAATTGTTTCTTTCCTTTTTGCATAAGAAAAGGTTCGTGAGGTATTGTATGCAAGAATTTAAGTGTTATTTATATGTAACTGACTTTCCATCAAGTTACATTGAGATACATGGATGACATTATAGATTTACGAAAAAGCTCCGACCACCATTTTCCTCAATCTTTTCGAGCAACTGTATGATGTATTGCCTCCCTCGACAGTGATATATGAAGCTGTTGTATGTAACGGTGATGGAAAGAATTGTATTATTCTCAAAATTACTTCGACATAACGAAAATGCATATTGCTTTTCATCTGAATAACATTGATGAAATTCAAATATAACTAGTATGTTTCATGTATAGAACTGTATATTAATCCTCTCATGGTCGTCTGTTCCAGTTAACTCCTGACGGTTTTATTCACAAGAAATTCAGCCTCAGAAAGCTGGGTGTTAATTTGTTCGAAACGGCTCTAGTATTGCATTCCTACTTACGTCAGACGGTTACTTTCACCTGGAGGTAAGTTAAACTTCATTTAAACAAACTACTTGACCTTTCTGGAGTCACTGGATGGTAAGATTTAGCAATACTTAAATCACGATAAGATTTCACGTCATCAGCTTAGTTGCCATTGGAGGCATGACATATATTAGGGAATTAATAATGTAAGCTGAGGATAATGTGTAAATTGCTTTACATAAGAAATATTTCCTTGCCTGAGCTAGAGACCCTATAGAAAGCGATACTAGACAGCAAATAATATTTTCGTCTGCTTGCTGATTGGTCGGCCGACATGGCGCCGTTTTTGTGCAAATGTCTCACATTCCGGGTGGTGACGACTGTAAATTCAACTAAAAATACATCCGATCACCTACTGTGATATATGATTGGTTGAAAAAGAAAATGTTCCTTTACTGTAGTGTACTGTAGTTTCTTAAATTGAGCTACTGAAGATTTTCGATTTAATATTCATCTCTGCACACGGATTTTACTTCAGGGTACACGTAAATATCGAGATAATGTTGACAAACCAGAAACTGTTGGTAGCTGCTAAACGAGGAATACTCTGTTTTTTTCTTTACTGACATTTTTTGCCCATATTTAAGATTGGTTGGGCTGAATGTGGGTGCACTCATGGACCGTCTGTGCATCTTTTCCGATTACTTGTGATCCAGCAAGGAGATTATGGGAAATTACGATGAAGACAGCAAACTGGTCTTCAAGTGAGCATCATCAGCTTTCCCGGGTGTTTCATTTATTTCACATGTACTCATATTTGGTCCATTTACGAAAAGAGTTGTTATACCATAATATAAACTGAAAGAGGCAGTGTGAGGATACAAGACATCTTTATAAATGATATGGAAATAAGGTAGGTTATATGGGGGACCTTGTGTTGGGCCCTTCTAACTTTCACTCTTTCCCCTTTACTAGAAATTAAGTGAAGAGTTTCGTTGGTGAGAGAAGACCTTTGTCTGCATTTAGTCTAACATACTGTTAAGGCTACTATACATGCTAGGCATTTTAGTGCTGAATATATGCATAGGTCTAAGACTTATTTGTGAAAAAATAATTCTTATAAAGGTAATGATTGATTGTAGGTCCTCATATACAATAAAGACGAGAATGTATCTAACTGATGATACCTTACTTTTGTTGACTACATTAGTTATAAGAAAGGAATTTAGTGTATCTATCCACTGCTACATCAGATCTCCATTCAAAAGCAGATGCTGTCTTCAAGACCTGCGCTGATTTAATTCTGAGTGGCCCTTCAGCAAGGGAAAAACTTAATGAAGTTTACTAGATAAAATTTTCATTTAATGTAACCACTCCCAAAATGCCACAATGTTGCCAGCGCATTACGAACATCATATTTTAGTAAAAAAAAAATGTCATTTTCTTGCAAAAACAATATCCAAATAAAGACAAAAAAAAAAAAAAGAGAAGTGTATGCACTACAGTGATCAGAATGTATGCAACACCTCTTACAACATTGTAATTAATTCTGAAAGATAATACTGATTAGGTTAAGGAACATTATGCTTATCCAGTAAATACCTGATGTATTAAAAACCTACAAACAACTGGAGCTACAATATATTTTATGAGCTTATGTGATCTTTATTGCACAGCACCAGACATGACACTTGCAAACATCTGTGTATGTGCTGCAGATTAGGTTAGATAATACAGTATTTTGTCATACTGAAGTAGACCTGCAATGGCGTGGGGCCATACTCTTTTGACAGTTCGTTATGAAACGTGAATAATGATATGTAGCATATTTATTCTTATCAACATGTAGTATGACGGATGTTTTGTACTATGATGAAAGGTGGTGGAGTGACTATTGTTGACTGGTCAGTAAGACTGTTGAATGTGTGCTTTGTGAAAGGTATGGTGCCAGTTGACTGGACAAGTGCTTGTGTGGTCCCGTTGTATAAAGGTAAGGGTGATAAGTATGAATGTACTAGCTTTAGAGGTATAAGTCGGTTGAGTGTTGTAGGTAAGGTGTATGGTAGTGTTAATTAAGAGAGAGAGGGTACAGAGGGAGTGATTGGTGATGAGAAGTGTGGAGGAGAGGGAGGGGATTCTTGGATCAGGTGTTTGCTGTCAGACAAGTGTGTGAAAAGTATTTAGCGAAAGGTAAGGATGTGTGTTGGGCGTTCATGGATTTAGAAAAAGCGTATGATAGAATTGATAGGGAGGCCTTTTGGACTGCATGAAGATTGTATGGACTTGATAGTAGGTTGCTTAAATAAGTGAAAAAATTTTATGTAAATAAAGCGTGTGTAAGAGTGGGAAATATTGTGAGTGATTGGTTTCCTGTGAGAGTGGGGCTGCTGCAGGGATGGGTGATGTCGCCTTGGTTGTTTAATATTTATATGGATGGTGTTGTAAGGGAGGTGAATGCAAGAGTTTTAGGTGGAGGTCTGAGTCTGGTGAATGTTGATGGTAGAGAGTGGAATCTGAAGCAGCTGCTGTTTGCAGATGATACTGCACTGGTGGCTGATTCAGAGGAGAGATTGAGATAGTTGATAGATGAGTTTGGAAGGGTGTGTGAAAGGAGGAAATTGAAAATGGAGAAATGGCATTCCCCCGGGCTAGACCTTGTACTGGATCTTGTAGCCCCGCTAGGAAAGTAAATGAGAATAAGAGTAAAGTGATGAAGTGTACGAGGTTCGTAGATGGTAGGAGGATGAATATAGTTTTGAATGGTGAGTTGCTTGAGGAGGTAGAATGTTTTAAGTATTTAGGGTCACATGTTGTTGTGGATGGAAGAATAGATGCAGAAGTGAAGTTTAGAATGAATGAAGTAGGAAAGGTGCTGGGAGGAATGAAAAAAGTGTTTAGATGCCTTTTGTTTAGAACAGATGTAAAGAGAAGGCTGTATGAGGGTGTTGTGGTACCAACTGCATTATATGGGGCTGAAACATGGAATATGGGTGTAACAGAGAGGAAAAGTTTGAATGTAAAGAAGATGAGGTGTCTGAGGAGTATGTATGGAGTGACGCGAATGGATTGAGCGAGAAATGAAGTGCGAAGGAGAACTGGAGTTGTTCGGGAAATGGTTGATCGAGTTGAGCAGATGGTGTTGCTATGGTTTGGGCATGTGGAGAGAATGGGTAATGAGCGACTGGTGAAAAGATAACTAGGGCTGATGTGAGAGGTGTAAGCCTGAGAGGAAGACACAAATAGGATGGATGGACAGTGTGAATAGAGCACTGGATACGAAAGGGATGTCTTTTAAGCAAGGAAGAGTGGCTGTGTGTGATAGAATGAATGGAGAGAAACTGTGAATGAATAAATGATGACGCAGCCCTGAGGGGATATTCTCCCGGATTTGTCTGATCAGCTGATCAAGTCAGCTGCGGGTAAGGGGATGGGTCTATTATGATGTGGCAGGGGTAAACCAGCTCTACTGTCGGGCCCTGCTGCAGATGTCACTCATTGCACTGAGCAGTTGACCCTCCTGCGGTGTGGTGTCGTGAGGATCTGTCCCTTTCCCCCTTTGGGGCTAAGATGCGAATGAATGTGTTTGAGTGGATGCGTATATTGGGAGTGTGTCGTCCTGTCTCGGCTACTTCTCTTTCCTTGGGGGAAGCAGTCTAGGTAAATAAATAGATAGATAGACGTATTTACCTAACCAGTCCTTGCGTTTGTAAATAACTGATGATTTCATACCATAGATTAAGAAACATGCATATACAATAACCACATTAAATCAATGATTATGCTGGGTAGAACATGTACTGTAATTGGATTATACGGTATATATTACAAAGTACTAGTGGACATTTGTGCAGAGAGGGGGTTGGGTTTTTATTTATTTATTCTTTTTTTTTATGCAAGGAACAAGGAACAAAAGGCCATGAGCCCACAATAACAGTTCCCTCTAAGAGAAAAACAAAATACAAGAGAGAGCCAAATTCAAGATCCATTCATTTCGAGATGCCTGAACACACTGCGTTTGAAAGACTGGAGATCATAGGCAGCAGAAAATACAGACAGAGGGAGACAGTTCCAGAGTTGACCTGTTGCATAAATGAAGGACTGGGAGTAACGGTTAACTCTTGCATTAGAGAGTTGGACAGAAAAGGGATGAGAGTTTGCTGCTAGACTGGTGCTACGCGCCCGTCGTAGAGGTGGAGGAATGCATACAGACAGTTCAGAGGAGCAGTGACCATTAAAATAGCGATAGAAAAGAGATAAAGATGCAACAGTGCGGCGAAGAGACAGAGGTTGAAGGGAGTCAGTAAGAGGAGGAGAGTTAATGAGACGAAAAGCCTTTGACTCCACCCTATTGAGAAGAGCTGTATGAGGGGAGCCTCCCCACACATGAGAGTTGTACTCCACACAGGGGCGGATAAAACCCCTGTATAGAGTCAACAATTGTGCAGGGGTAAAGAACGGAGTCGGCTTAGTACACCCGATCTCTTGGAAGCAGATTTTACAAGACATGTAATATGATCTTTCCAAGATAAGTCCCGAGTAAATGAAACCCCAAGCATGTTCAAGGGTGATGCAGGATTACGCTGAATATTATTAAACATTAGTGGGTATACCTGTGGAAGGTTTTGACAGGTTGATAGGTGTAAGAACTGAGTCTTAGATGCATTAAAAACAACCATAATATTTTTACCCGAGTCAGAGATACGAGCCAAGTCAGACATTAGGTGTGCCATAGCCTCATCCCTTGTTTGTTGAAGTAACTGCTGAGATAAGCGTTGCGGGAACCGAATGGAAAGGTGAAGGGTGGAGTCATCAGGATATGAATGGATAGGGTTAGATGTACAGCTTAGAAGGTCATTGATGAATAAAAGGAAGAGAGTTGGTGATAGGACAGAGCCCTGAGGAACACCACTGTTGATAGATCTAGGAGAAGAACGATGGCCATCTACAATAGCGGCTATACAATGACCAGAAAGGAAGCTAGCAATGAAGGCACAGATAGAGGGATAGAAACCGTAAGAGGGCAGTTTGGAAATTAAAGATTTATGCCAGACTGGATCGAAAGCCTTTGAGATGTCAAGTACAATGGCAAAGCTTTCGCCAAAGTCCCGAAAGGAGGATGACCAGGAGTCTGAAAGGTAGGTGAGAAGATTGCCAGTGGACCGTCCCTGACGGAACCCGTACTGATGATCAGAAAGAAGGTTGTGATAGGAAAGATGCCTTAAAATTTTACTGTTGAGAATTGACTCGAAAACTTTTGAAATACAGGACGTTAAAGCAATTGGACGATAGTTGGAGGGTTGGGAGTGGTCACCCTTCTTTGGTACTGGCTGAATGAGAGCAAACTTCCAGGAAGAAGGAAACGTGCGAGTTGACAGATAAAGGTGAAAGAGTTTGCCTAGGCAGGGTGTAAGCACAGAAGCACAGTTCTTGAGAACAACAGGAGGGACTCCATCAGGCCCATATGCCTTGTTAGTATTGAGGCTAGTGATGGCAGAAAATACATCAGCTGAAGAAATTTTAATGTCAGCCATGAGGAAGTCAGAGGCGGGAAGTGATGGAGGAACAGCACCAGAATCGTCTAAGGTGGAATTGGAGGAGAAAGTCTGTGCAAAGAGATCTGCTTTATCAGTAGAAGAAATAGCTACAGAACCATAAGTGTAGAAAAAGAGGAGGAAAGGATGATGAGGTAAAGTTGTTAGAAAGGTTTTTGGCAAGGTGCCAGAAGAAGCAGGAAGAATTTAGAGTTGGAGAATTGAGAGCATTTAGTACGTATGAAATTATTTTTAGCAGAGTGAAGAACAGACTTAGCACGATTCCGGGCAGAAATGTAAAGATGATGTGATTCAGAGGTGGGTTGGCTCCAGTACCTTAGACAGCATTTGAACAAGCGTGATTAAACCATGGCTTTCTTGCGTTAGTCAAAGGATATGAGAAAGGAATGTATGCTTTCATGCCCGAAAGAATAACCTCCGTAATGCGCAAGGCACACTCAGATGGCTCCCGGGCATGGAAGCAATAGTCATTCTAGGGAAAATCAAAGAAGTACCGCCTGAGGTGATAAGGTTGTGATCAGAGGAGCCCAACAGATAGAAAAGATTAACAGTGTAAGCAGAAGGATTAGTTGTAAGGAAGAGGTCAAGTATGTTGGAGCTCTCTCCAAGGCGGTCTGGGATACGGGTAGGGTGCTGTACAAGCTGCTCTAGGTCATTAAGGATAGAAAAGATGTAGGCTTGTTCACCAGGTGGATCAGTGAAAGCAGAGGAGAGCCAAAGGTGGTGGTGAACATTGAAATCTCCTAGAATGGAGATTTCTGAGAAAGGAGAAATGGATAGAATGTGTCCCTTCGTAGAAGTAAGATAGTCGAAGAATTATTGATCGTCATTAGAATTAGGGGATAAGTAAACAACACAGATATATTTAGTCAGAGAATGACAGGAAAGCTGAAGCCAGAGTGTAGAGAATTCAGAAGAATCGAGTTCAGGAATACGAGAGCAAGATAAGTTGTTGCGTATATATACACAACAGCAGCCTTTGGCTTTGAAATGAGTATAGAGAAAGTAGGAGGATACAGAAAAGGGTTTGCTGTCAGTTGCCTCAGACAGCTGTGTCTCAGTTAGAAAAAGAAGGTGATGTTTAGAGGAGGAGAGGTGGTGCTCAACAGAGCGAAAGTTAGAGGAAAGGCCGAGAATGTTGCAGAAATGAAGAAGTGAGTCAGACAATGGTTCCAGGCACCTCGAGTCGTCACCGGGAGAGAGGCGGAAGGTGGGGGAATTTATGGTCCCCCCCCCCCTGGGGACTCCAAGGCTGGGTGATGAGATGCAATGATTTTTTATTTTATTTTGGAAAACGAAGTGTAGTGTGTACTGTGCATGTAGTTTGGTGTAGATAGTTAGAGAAATTTGTGTTGGAGAACATGCTGGCCTACTCTCTGTGTAACTGAGACACTGAAAAAGTTCAGCAAAGAGGAATGGTCAGGAACTAGTCCTGAGGACTGATGAAACGGGAGCTCCAGTACTCCCTGTCATCAGCTTTCCATCCACCTCGGGAGTACTGCCCTGCTCGACTGGTGCTACAGTCAATACCCTCTTTAGACACAAAATGATCCACAGGTATACGTGGCGAGTGATAAGAAGGATGAGTGGTGAACTACACGAACAGAAGGCAATGACTGATTATGTATATGTGGATAATAGGATGAGGTGTGTAATGGGTACAAGATCATACAGAGGTTGGAGGAGTGGAGATTTTGACCACTACATGGTGGTGGTGAATGTCAAAGTTCAAATTATATGGAGAAGTAGGAGAAGGGAAGGACAGGAGGAAGTAGGATATACAAGGAGGGTAGAAAGATTGCAGAAGGATGGGGAAAAAAGGCAGAATATATGAGAGAAGTGGAGGAGCGATTGGGTAAATATGAAGCAAATGGGGGAAGTGGAAGGTGTGTGCAAGATAGTCACAGAAGGAATCTGTGCAGCATGTGAGGTGGTGTATGGGGTGAAGAGAAGGCGAAAGGAAGTGCAAGGAATAGCATAATAGAATGAGGAGGTGACAGGCTGTGGCGCAAAAGAAGAAAGCATACTGTGAGTGGATTTGATACAGAGACGTGGAGGAAGTTGAGAGACGGAAGAGAGTTTTATGTAAAGAGGAAGAGGGAGGAGAAGTGATAAGTAAAATTAAGAAAAAACTGGATGAGGAATTAGGATGGAATCTGAGTGTAAACTGGAGGGAATGTAAGAAAATCATTTGGAAAGAGGCAAAGAGAGTTAGACAGGATGTTAAAGAAGTAAGACGGGGAGTGAAAAATAGAAATGGTTGATTGCTGGTGGAGAAGGGAGGAAAAATGAGTATATGGAGAGAACACTTTAAAGAATTGTTGAACATAGAGAACGAAAGTAATGCAAGTAAGAGTGACTGGGGAATGGCTGGGATAAGGAGGGATGTGAGAGAGGAGGAAGAAATCAGTAGGATGGGTGTTGTGGAAGTAATGAAGAAAGTCAAAATAGCGAAAGCCCGAGGAATTGATGTAGTGCGAGGTGAAATGCTGAAGCTTGAGGGAGAGATATTGATAGAATGGATAGGCTATGGAAGATGTGCAGATTGGCTTGGGAGAAAGGTAGAGTCCCTGAGGATTGGAAGTCAGGTATAATTATTCTCCTGTACAAAGAAAAGGGGGGAAAAGAAGTGTATGGTAATCACTGGGGCATTTGTCTTCTTAGTGGAAAAGGAAAAGTACATGGTAGGATACTGACAAAGTTAGGGAAATAACAGAGGAATTAGTTGGAGAAGAACAACAAGGTTTTAGGAGGGCAAGGGGTTGTGTTGAACAGATCTTCATTATTAGGTCTTTGGAGGAAAAGTTTCTGGAGAGGAGAAAGAAGTTGTATGCAGCCTTCCTGGATTTGGAGAAGCATATGACAAGGTGGATAGACAAGGAATGTGGAAAGAATTAAGAATATATGGAGTAAATAGGAAGTTCTTGAATGCCGCGAAGAGTATGTATGAGGGTGCTAAGGCTGCAGTGCGTGTGGATAGTGAACTGAGTGAATTTTTCTATTTTAATGTTGGTTTGAAACAGGAATGTGTAATGTCCCCATGGTTGTTCAGTCTGTATATGGATGAGGTTATAAAAGAGGTACAAGGTAGGGCAGTGGATGCTGAAGCGACCCTAATGAGAGAGGGCTGTGTTTAGAAACTCCCTGTACAGTTGTTTGTACAAGATACTGAATTGTTGAGTGAAGACGAAGAGGAAATGCAAGGCTTGGTACATGAGTTTTTGAGAGTGTAAGAAACGGAATCTAAAGGTGAATGTAAGGAAGAGTCAAGTTATGGTCGTCGAAAATAATGAAACCATTGAATGTAGAGTGAGGATGGAAGATGAGAAAATGGAAAGTTTGAGTGTATTTAAGTACTTGGGAAGTGTGATGAGTAAGGATGGAAGTATAGAGGGTGAAGTGCTTGAAAGGGTACAACAGGGAAGAAAGTTTTTTTTTTTTTTTTTTTTTTTTTTTAAAGCAGTGATAAGGAGGGAAGTGAGCAAAGTACTAAAAAAGGGGCTGAATGACCGTATTATGATGACAACCCTAACTTATGGAAGTGATGATTGGATCTTGTTGGAAGGACACAAATCATGAGTGAGAGCAGTGGAAATGAGTTATTTGAAAGGAGCATGTGGAGTTACGTGGACAGAGAGACTGACAAATGAGGAAGTGAAGAAGCGTTGTGGTGTGGATGCGGATGCGACAAAAAGCGTTAGAAATACACTGAGGTGGTTTGACCATGTGGAGAGAATGAAGAGCGAGAGATTAACGAGGAGAGTGTATGCAAGAGAGGTGGAGGGGGGGAGAGGGAGGAGGGAGGTCGAGGATGAGATGGAGGGATGGTGTGGAGAGGCATACAAGAGAGGGGGGTGTAAGCTGGGAGCATGGCAGTGAAATGGCTTTGGACAGGGCGACATGGAGGCGATTTGTTTGTGACCACGCATTACGGGACTGAGGCGTCTGGCAATTTATATATATATAGATAGATAGATAGATAGATAGATAGATAGATAGATATAGATAGATAGATAGATAGATATGTATGTATGTATATATATCATCATCATCATCATCATCAGCCATTACTAGTCCACTGCTGAACAAAGGCCTCCTCCAACCTTTTCCACGAATTCCTTGACTGAGCCAATCTTTGCCACGTTTTCACTGCAAATTTCTCTGTCTCATCTCTCCATCTCCTGTCTGGCCTTTTTCTGCTACGCTTACATTCTCTTGGTGTCCAGTCAGTCAGCCTCTTGCTCCATCGGTTATCCCTTATTCTAGCTATATGGCCTGCCCACCTCCATTTCTGTTCTTTTATAACTTCTATAATATTTATGACTTTAGTCTACTATCTCACCCAAGCTGATCTTTTCCTGTGTCTTAATGAGTTATGATTGCAGACACAGGAGAGGGACCCGCAAATTGTTGCCATGTACTATCAATCGTATTTTTCAAAGTTTTGCTTTTTTAGAAAATGAGAATGCTGTGGTTATGATTTTTGAGCACATGAATCATCACCGTCAGCTCAGATATTCCCAAGAGTACTCACAGTCATCGAAAATTTACATTATCACATTAAAAAATGTATATAAATAACTTGATTGCAACCGTTCAGCCGCTCCCCTCAAGGGCCTCATCCTGGTTAGACGCGGACAAAAATGATTCCCGCGTGGTTTTCGCGTTCAGTACGACTCCCCTAGTGTTGTACTTCTTCCACAGGGAAATAATTCTCCTCCGCTTCACGAAATTTTAACGTACTTTAACTTTCGTTGTTCGGTACAACTGAGATTCTCAGGTTGTGGCGATATGTGTGCCGGTGAAGCAGGAGGTGGCTACGGGGAGGAAGGTGAAGGAGGCAGGGATGGCGGATTTTGGCTGATTAAAAGTGTTGGGTGATGACACTAACAATTCCTGTGCTTGTCACTGAAGGTGAAGCCAGGTGTGTGGGGGTAAGGAACAATGTATAACAGAGTATTAGATCGTGGGTGAGAGATGAAGAGAGAACAGGTTGGGAAGGACCTCGGGTTGGGGATGAAGTGGAAGGAGGTTGAAAAGGAACTGGAATTCAGAATGGTGGTTGGGAAGGACAAGGGGTTGGGAATGGTGACTGAGATGCAGACACAGTGATTCAAGCCATGAACACAGGGAGCCTGGCCAATTCCGGCTGGCGTCGCTGACCAGAACACACATATCCAAGAACCTCCCTGTAACCTGCTGTACATGACTAATCACGACGCCAGAGAAAATGTTCGACCAAAGAATATGCAAGTTTTCCGGGTTAGATACAGAAGCATTTTATTTAAATTTTACTATTTTACCTCGTGCTTCTGTATATCTATCAGTAACACAAATGATAGTTTAATTGATTTGTAAAAGATTGCATTTAAAAAAAAGCTAGAAAAAAAGCTAGCCGCCAGACAGAAAATTTACCAGCCAAATTACAAGGAAAAGAGTTAGATCCAGCGGAAAAAAAATTGGCAACAGTGCATATAAATCATCTGGCCTGTTAATATAACTTCTGGCTGCACTCTGTAATGTGAGATGCAACCTGTAAATCTAATAATCGTAAGCGAACCATAAATGTTTATGAAAAACAAGACTTGCCTGCATATAATGGAAATCGGTTATATTGCAGGTTTATATATTTCCGTCTGCTGCACAATCTCCACTAAATTCCGATATTATAATATTTTCCTTAAATTGTCCACACTTGCACTTACTCTCATTCCGATGTTCACTGCTTACTTACTGTATTTCAGCGCATTACATTTCCACATTTACTCTCAATTTCCTCGGTTTATATTCTTTCCATTTCAGATACCACTCTTTAAATCTTCTCACAGTAGGTCTCTAGACTAAAGTCATTTACAGACATTAAACTGTTTCTCTTCTTAGTTTCTATCCAAGTATTAACATGTCCTTACTCATATTTGTCATTATCATCATCATCATCACTACCAACTATTACTTCAGGCATAAATTACCCCTTCAATAAGGCAATTATGTTTAAATCAACTTTGGACATATTCGGGCCATTTTTTTTTTTTTTGAAAGAGATATTGTGACCTCTGTTTATATATATATATATATATATATATATATATATATATATATATATATATATATATATATAACGATTAAAGTCTGCGTACCACAGAAGTTTAGTTTCTAAAAATAATCTGAAAATAGCAGGGAAAAAAAAAAAACATAATATGCCACCGGATTTACAAGGACAGAGATACACCAGTAGAGCTGCAGCAAAAATTGGAATGTTCATATATTGTTTCACGAATATTAGTATCGCAAAACACACACACACACACACACATATATATATATATCAGTAACACAGAGAGTAGGCCAGCATGCTCTCCAATACAAGTTTCTCTACCTACACCAAAATACATGCACAGTACACACTACAGTTCCTTTTCCAAAATTCAAAAGGAAAATAGCTTCAGAAAATCAGGCCTCGGAATCCCCAAGGAGGGGGGGACCATAAATTCCCCGACTATCAGCCTCTCTCCCGGTGACGACTTGAGCTGCCTGGAACCACTGTCTGACTAACTTCTTCATTTCTATAACATTCGCGGCCTTACCTCTAACTTTCGCTCTGTTGAGCACCACCTCTCCTCCTCTAAACCTCACCTTCTTTTCCTAACTGAGACTCAGCTGTCTGAGGCAACTGACAGCAAACCTTTTTTCTGTATCCTCCTACTTTCTCTATACTCATTTCAAAGCCAAAGGTGGATGTTGTGTATATATACGCAATGACTTATCTTGCTCTTGTCTTCCTGAACTCGATTCTTCTGATTTCTCTTCACTCTGACTTCGGCTTTCCTGACATTCCCTGACTAAATTTATCTGCGCTGTTTACTTATCCCCTAATGCTACTGAATATTAAAAATTCTTCGACTGTCCTACTTCTACGGTGGAACACATTCTATCCATTTCTCCTCTCACTGAAAACTCCATTCAAGGAGATTTCAATGTTCTCCACCACCTTTGGCTCTCCTTTCCTTTCACTGATCCATCTTGTGAACAAGCCCACATCTTTTCTATCCTTAATGACCTAGAGCAGCTTGTACAGCACCCTACCCATATCCCTGACCTCCTTGGAGAGAGCTCCAACGTACTTGACCTCTTCCTTACAACTAATCCTTCTGCTTTCACTGTTAATCTTTTCTCTCTGTTGGGCTCCTCTGATCACAACCTTATCACCTTCACCTGTCCTATTGCTCCAGTACGGCCTGTGGACCCTCCAAAGAAACGTCGTCTGTGGCACCTTGGGGCTGCGGATTGGAAGGCCTTCAGGGAGTACTTCTTTGATTTTCCCTGGAATGATTATTGTTTCCATGGCCGGGAGCCATCTGAGTGTGCGTTGTGCATTACTGAGGTTATTCTTTTGGGCATGGAAGCATACATTCCTTTCTCATATCCTTTGACTAATGCAAGAAAGCCTTGGTTTAATCACGCTTGTTCAAATGCTGTCCGCATCAAGGAGAGGGCCTATGAAAGGTACCAGAGCCAACCCACCCCTGAATCACATCTTTTATACATTTCTGCCCGGAATCGTGCTAAAGTCTGTCCTTCACTCTGCTAAAAATAATTTCATTCGTACTAAATGCTCTCACCTCTCCAACTCGAATTCTTCTCACTCCTTCTGGCACCTTGCCAAAAACCTTTCTAACAACTTTACCTCATCATTCTTCCCTCCTCTTTTCTACTCTGATGGCTCTGTAGCTATTTCTTCTACTGATAAAGCAGATCTCTTCACTCAGACTTTCTCCTCCAATTCCACCTTAACCGATTCCGGTGCTGTTCCTCCATCACTTCACCTCTCTGATTTTCCCATGGCTGACATTAAAATTTCTTCAGCTGATGTATTTTCTGCCATCACAGGCCTCAATACTAACAAGCATATGGGCCTGATGGAGTCCCTCCTGTTGTTCTCAAGGACTGTGCTTCTATGCTTACACCCTGCCTAGGCAAACCCTTTCGCCTTTGTCTGTTAACTTGTACCTTTCCTTCTTGGTGGAAGTTTGCTCTCATTCAGCCAGTCCCAAAGAAGGATGACCATTCCCAACCCTCCAACTATCGTCCAATTGCTTTAACATCCTGTGTCTCTAAAGTTTTTGAAGTCAATTGTCAAAAGAAAAATTTTAGAGCATCTTTCCTATCACAACCTTTCTGATCGTCAGTATGGTTTCCGTCAGGGACGCTTCACTGGCGATCTTCTCACCTACCTTTCAGACTCCTGATCATCCTCCTTTCGGGACTTTGGCGAAAGCTTTGCTATTGCACCTAACATCTTAAAGACTTTCTATCGAGTCTGGCATAAATCTTTAATTTCCAAACTGTCCTCTTACGGTTTTCTATCCTTCTATCTGTGCCTTCATCTCTAGCTTCAATTATGGTCGTTCTACAGCCGCTGTTCTAGACGGCCATCGTTCTTCTTCTAGATCTATTAACAGTGGTGTTCCTCAGGGCTCTGTCCTATTACCAACTCTCTTCCTTCTATTCATCAATGACATTCTAAGCTGTACATCTAACCCTATCCACTCATACGCTGATGATTCAAACCTTCACCTTTCCATTTGGTTCCTTGAACGCCTATGTGAGCAGTTACTTCAATAAACAAGGGATGAGGCTATGGCACACCTAATGTCTGACTTGGCTTGTATCTCTGACTGGGGTAAAAATAATCTTGTTGTTTTTAATGCATCTAAGACTCAGTTCTTACACCTATCAAACCGACAAAATCTTCCACAGGTGTACCCACTAATGTTTAATAATATTCAGCTTAATCCTGCATCATCCTTGAATATGCTTGGGGTTTCATTCACTCGGGACTAATCTTGGAATGATCATATTACATCTCTTGTAAAATCAGCTTCCAAGAGATTAAGTTTGCTAAGCCGACTCCATTCCTTCTTTACCCCTGTACAATTGCTGACTCTATACACGAGTTTTATCCGCCCCTTTGTGGAGTACAACTCTCATGTGTGGGGAGGTTCCTCATATACATCTCTTCTCAATAGGGTGAAGTCAAAGGCTTTTCGTCTCATTAACTCTCCTCCTTTTTCTGGCTCCCTTCAACCTCTGTCTCTTCGCCGCACTGTTGCATCTTTATCTCTTTTCTATCGCTACTTCAATGGTCATTGCTTCTCTGAACTGTTTACTTGCATCCCTCCACCTCTACGACGGGCGTGTAGCACCCGTCTAGCAGCAAACTCTCATCCCTTTTCTGTCCAACTCTCTAATGCAAGAGTTAACCGTTACTCTCAGTCCTTCATTTATACAACAAGTCAGCTCTGGAACTGTCTCCCTCGGTCTGTATTTCCTACTTCCTATGGTCTCCAGTCTTTCAAACGCAGTGTGTCCAGGCATCTCGAAATGATCGGATCTTGAATTTGGCTCTCTCTTATATTTTGTTTTTCCCTTCGAGGGAACAGTTGTTGTGGGCTCATAGCCTTTGGTTCCTTCTTCCTCACAAATATATATATATATATATATATATATATATATATATATATATACTGTATACACACACACACACACACACACATATATATATATATATAAATATATATAAATATATATATATATATATATAAATATATATATATATATATATATATATATATATATATATATATATATATATATATATATATATATATATATATATATATATCAGAATTCAGACTCGATTTCCTAATGGAGGTACAACATTCGCAGACTCCAGTTACGAATTCCCCAGAAGCTCGTAGTGGTGGCTGGATCCCCTTTAAAAGCAACTAAAAGGTTTTTTTTGCCACGGTGAAATTCCGCTTAACAGTTTTGCTTGGAAGGAAATGCCCCTCGTTCATATCTGCCTCAAAAGACGGTGGTATAGTCTGCTTTATCAACACTTGCAGGCATTAGGTTGCTCCTTGTTTTGTTGTGAAGGTGATCATTATATTACCCGATAATGAATACATTTGTTATGGTTCCAGAAGTATCAAAAATATCGTTAATAAGTAAAAAATGACATAACATACTTGTCACTGCATGATTTAGGTGACGAATATACGATATTAATTTAGTGTTGCAACCTCCATAAGATTTCATTTGTCTTGGTGGGTCAGTACAAGCTATATATTTACATCTCTTGCAAAATGTCTCACCTTTAATTGATAGAAGCTTCTGGAGGAAGCAAGAAGGAAATAAAGACTTGTCCTGGTTTTAATAATTTAATTTCGGTTGAACTTTGGTCATCCCTGGAAGAGTCCTTGTAAGTTAAACTTTTCCCCTGCCTTCGAACTCCAATCGTTTAAATCCAGTATGTAACTTGCTTTTGGCTTCATTTGATCTGAACTTCTATGGAAAGGACACTTGTTATATGTTTTGCGCAGCGGAGATAAACATAACTGCTTTTGCTAAAACACAGAGAAGGAATGTGGTGTCTGAGAATATGAGGGAGAGGAGTGACGTATGTTGTGCAAAGATTACTGAATGTCAGTGAGGCGTATGTAATAATAATGTTATGTGGTAAAGAGAACGGAGTAAAATACCTTTGAGAAATATATCAGATTTCATGAATGTATGAAGCTGTTCTAGTCAGTAACTGTCACTTGTACACAAATATAGGTGAAGTGCGTGCAAAAAAATTCGTTGGATAAAATTCGTAAATGCTATAGGAAAGATGTATGGAGGAATAAATACAAAGAAGGTAAGGAATATATAAGAATGACCGGTGAATGGTAAACAGTTTAGCAATAGGAGTGGTAAAATGGTGCTGAACAGAAAACTGCAACGAGAAATATAGCGGGGTAAGCATACTGTGTGTTCAGGACTGTATAGTATTATCTATATTTATGCATCTGGAAGAAATAAATGGCAAGATGATAAGAGAAGGATGGGAGAAGGTTGTATGTATGCATGGTGTAGATGGAATTCTATTGAATACTGTAAATGGTTTTTGTGATGAAAGTAAACCTTGTTTAAAGATGTGTGTGTGTAAAAGTGAGTAAATCAATATCAGTGCTGGGGTGAGACAAGAGTTATGTCCCTATGGTAACATACTGTACAAGTGCTCGTGGGCCCGAATTCGTGGACCCTTCGGGCCCCCCACACTTGCTTCTATGGAGGGGTCTCACGCTGCGCGTTCACTTTCTCGTGCTTCGCACTCCTTTCCTCGCGCTTTGCGCACGCATTGCGATCATTTCAGATAATTTGATTCACGTTTATGCGCTGTTCTAGTCTAACGTTGTCACTATCGACCATCAAGGCGCCTTCGAAGGGCCCACGATGGTCCGTTTATGTGCTGTTCTAGTCTAACGTTGTCACTTGGATTTTTTGCAGCTAACCAATTGATCGTGTTATTTGCAGCTTCAGGAATGGAACCCAAGTTGTCCAAACGCAAGTCCGAAATACACACACAGACACACGGCTACTGCTATAGTATATTTTAGTTGTAGCTATGGGCCAAAAATTCTACGGATATCCTATGCCGGGCGCTGGGAGAGGAGTTTTTTGGTCAAAATGTGATTGCTCATTAAATATAGTAAAAGTTTTTCAATCGTTAGGGGACCAAGTTTTTTCACATCAGCGAATTTTTTGTGAGTTTTGTGCCAATTTTGGTGCAGTTTGAATGTGTAGTTTCAGCTGCCCGAAACACACACACACACACACACACACACACACACACACACACACACACACACATGGCTAGTGCTATAGTACAGGGTTCTTCAAACTTTTTCAGTCGTGACCCAGTTTTTACTATGACATAATTCTCGCGACCCATACAGAAAGATCTTGTACAAATGACCAGAATTATCAATGTCAAAGAATACAAGGCCAAAAACTGAAGCACAATAATTATGATAAAAAGGCATTCTAACCAGAATTATAACCATGTAATGTTAGTAATTGTATATATATATATATATATATATATATATATATATATATATATATATATATATATATATATATATATATATATATATAAAATGTGTGTGTGTGTATGCTTTCAATAAAGTGTGGCAAGCATAGAAAAATTTCCACTTAATTTGCACATAGTCTTACCTATTCAGTGACTTGGGTGGGCTTGCTTGTTGGCTGTTATCCTGGACCAGTTTGGTTTGCAGGAAGATAGGGCCACACGCATATCAATGGTGGCATCAAGGCGATTTCTTTCCTTGGACTTCAACTTCGTTAAGACTGAGAAACCAGCCTCACACATGTACGTGGTTGTAAAAGGTAGCAAGAGAGTGACACTTTCCTTACTTAAATTGGGATAGTCCTTGGATAGGCTTAACCAGAAAGATGACAATGTTGATGTCTTGTGCCTCATTCTTGATGAATTATCACTAGTTAGGCGGACTAACTCTCCTTCCTTACTGGGTGTAAAGTTTAATTCAACAACTGAATCTGGGGTTTCAAATAGAAATGGATCTTTTACCCAGTGTTTTTCTTTGAAATGAGTCATTTTTTCTTCTGGAAAATACCGTTCAAAGCTGGCTGACAGAGACTGAAGGTGGATGTCTATATCCTTTTTTATTTTCTGCAAACATTCTTCATTGACATGGTTTTCCTCAATGTGTTGCAAAAGTGTGGGGAACATATAGTAAACAGGCTGGTCTGCTTTAACTCTTGCTTGCCAAATCTTTAGTGATTTCTTAAATGTTTGTACTTCCTCCGTGTGTTTGAATATATCATTCTCCTTTCCTTGTAGTTTTAGATTAAGTTCATTGAGCTTTGAGAAAATGTCTGCTAAATATGATAGCTGTGCAAGCCACTCATTCCTGACAAATAGTTCTGCCATTGGAGATTTCTTTACTAGAAGGAATATATTTTCCTCCATCCTTAGTTCATATATCCTGGTTAAAACTCTTCCTCGGGAAAGCCACCTGACTTCAGTATGGTACAACAAGTGTGACTGGTCAGCTCCCATTTCACAGCAAAGTTGTTCAAACAAACGGCTATTCAATGAACTTCCTTTGATAAGATTGACAAGTTTTACAGCTTCATTTAAAACATTTTTCAAGCTGGCAGGGATTCCTTTTGCAGCCAAAGCTTCACGATGAATGAAACAATGATTCCAAGTTACATTATTACCTGCAGCCTCTGATATTTTGCTCACAACACCACTATTTTTTCCTGTCATATTTGCTGCTCCATCTGTGGTGACGCCCTTGCAGTTTGCCCAG
Source organism: Coenobita brevimanus (assembly GCF_032717465.1). Lineage (NCBI taxonomy): Eukaryota > Metazoa > Arthropoda > Malacostraca > Decapoda > Coenobitidae > Coenobita > Coenobita brevimanus. Next base: position 14,069,724 of record NC_136958.1, read on the forward strand.
TTCAGTTTATATTTTCCAGTTACACAGTCATTCAACACTCTGAAGACCTCTGACCCTGTTGTGTGTGTAGGTAAGGTCAAGCAGCACAATATATCCTCCAAGAAGTCATCTTCCCATGGATATCTCACATAAACCAGGAGTGTTGCACAATTAGCTATGTCGGTACTTTCATCCAGCTGGATAGCATACCCTTCACCTTCAGCAGCCTGGAGGCGTGAAACCAACTGAAATTCCAAATCTTCTGCAATATCACTAATCCTCCGAGATACTGTTGTGTCACTGACAGGGACACATTTAACTTTCTCTGCCAATTTCTCATCAAGCACTGTAGTCACTATATCTAATGTGGCTGGAAGGATAAGTTTTCCACCAAAAGTATATGCCACTTTCTCTTTTGCTATTCGATAAGCAACTAGATAAGAAGCCAGTTGCACTTTATCATTGTGAGTGGTTGATTTACTAAGGATTTTCACTGATAAATTCAATTGTTCCTTTTTTCTTTGAAAAAATTCTACTGATTTTCCTACTAGTTCAACATGTTTCGATTCAAGGTGCCTCTTTAATTTTGAAGGCTTCAAACTTTCATTTGCAAGAACTTCATTGCAAATAACACACTGTGGCCTGGGTTCTTGTTTATCTTTATCATACTTAATAAATCCATACTTCAAGAATTCTTCACTATATTGCCTTAGCCATGATTTCTTCTTCTTGGCAAGAGGCTCAGAAGAGGGCACAGGCGATGATGCCTCACCCATAGGAGACATAGCAGGCTTCTCTGCCACTGACTTTGTCTTTCTCACTTGAACAAGAAGGCTTTGGTGCCTGAGTAGCAATGGCACCCTTTCTAATAACAAATCGATCCATTTGATATGAGTGTGGGTGTATGAACTGTTATATAACTAAAGGAGACTTCTGCACACTCTTAAAACTCAAATGTAACTAAACCCGTTTTCGTTTCAAAGCTGGAAGTACTCGTCGCAGCTTACGCGTTCGATTCACGTTTGCCACCCCCACCACCACTGCCTCACCCACCTCTCTCTCCCTCTCTCTCTCTCTCTCTCTCTCTCTCAAGAAGGCTAATATTTGTGCTATGATTTTGTTTTATTGATAATTAAATATATGAATATTCGAGTATAAAACTGTGTTAGGTGGGTTCACGTATGAACTTCATATTTATTCTATTGTCACGAACATTATTATTTTATTTTATTCATGTATTTATTTTTGTCAGCCTGCGACCCAGTTTGGAGGACTTGGCGACCCAGTAATGGGTCGGGACCCGTAGTTTGAAGAACCCTGAGTATAGTATATTAGTTTACAAGTAATGATGTATAGTGCTATGTAAAAGGCTAAAACTCAAGTTGGGGAAAGAGGGGTTGCTTTTAGTAATGTTAAAGGATACAATGTTTCAAGTTTGTTATATACAGATGATGGTATTCTGCTTGCTAATAATGAACAAAAAGCTGAGTAGACTGGTTCATTTAGGGGCAATATCTGTATGTGGTGTGCTTTGAAATAAATTGTAGATAAGAGCAAGGTGAGGCTTGTTTAGAGTGAAGGTGTGATTTGCTGGTAGAGAGAGAGAGAGAGAGAGAGAGAGAGAGAGAGAGAGAGACGAGCTAGTCAATGACCTTACGAACAAAGGAGCTGCAGAGCACAATGGTTCAGAGAAGAAAAGTAAATGATGTTATAATAGGACCTGAATTAAAACTGAGGTCTGAGTATTGAGGCTACCTGAGTATTTCATGGAGAGGTTTTACTGTCCACGTTAACTTGTAGGTGTGAGATTTTTGTGTAGCGTAAGTTTAAAAAGTCGAGAAAAATAACAGCGAAGGAATGTGTGAATGAAGTGTGAATAGCTGACAGGATAAGAAATATTATGATTTGCCAAAGATGTGTGGTAAGGAGACCTTTGGATGTCAGGGTAAAAGAGAGCGTGCTTGGATAATACGGCCATCCGACAGAACTGAAAGAGGGCCGAGTTGGATGGATGAGGTGTGTTCGAAGTCATATTGTGCATGGGAAAGGTTAGACACCCTTTCTTTAACGCAGCAGTCAGTGCATTAAATCAGTGTGGTGGAATGCATCTTTAAAAAAAAAAAATGTGTGCAGTGGGTAGACTTGTGGAATAGGACTACGAATCTGCGGGCTTGAATAATACTGTATTATGAGTGAATGATTATGTGGCCCATTTCACTGGATATGTTTTTGATAATTAACTCGCACTTTCCGTTTAGCCGCACCCACAGACACAGTCAAATATAGTGCTACTTGCTTTCTTGTTGTGCGTAACAGATGGAAGAAGAATATAAGAGAGTATGGATCAGTTGGCTCGAGGATTGTGTGGGTAAGACTGAAAGTTGGACTACAAATGTGGGCGATTGTGTGGGTGTATGCGCCAATGCAAGACCCTGCAAGGAGAGTGAGAGAAGAGTTCTGGACAAAGGTGGAAGCATCCATGGAAAAGTTTGAAAGGAAAGAGAGTGTTTTTGATAGGAGATATGAATGGAAAAGTAGGGAATGGGAAGGTGAATGGAATAGTGGTGAGTGGGGTGTGCCTGCAGAGATGGATGGGAATGGCAGTGCTTTAGTGGACATCTGTGCCGGCAGGGGGTTGGTGATAGCTAATACCCTCGTCAGGCACAAAATGATCCAAAGGTATACATGGCGAGTGATGAGAAGGGTGGGTGGTGAACTGAAAGAACGGAAGGCAATGACTGATAATGCAGACGTTGGGGGAGTGGTCTTTTTGACCACCACTTGATGGTGGTTAGAGTTAAATTCCAAATAAAATGGAGAAATAGAAGAAGGGAAGGACAGGAGGAAGTAGTACATACAAGGACAGTGGGGAAGTTACAAGAGGACGGAAAAAAGGCAGAATATAAGAGGGAAATGGAGGAGCAATTGGGTGAATATAGATTGGAGCAGATGGGGAACGTGGAAGGTGTGTGCAACATATTCACAGAAGAAATCTGTGCAACATGTGGGGTGGTGTGTGGGGTGAAGAAAAGACAAAAGGGGGTGCAGGGAACAGCATGGTGGACTGAAGAGGTGAGAGAGGCTGTGGCACAAAAAATGAAAGCATAGAGTGAGTGGATGAGAAACAGGGGCGTGGAAGAAATTGAAAACGGAAGAAAGAGTTATACGTAAGAGGAAGAGAGTGGCGAAAAGATTAGTAGGAGAGAGCAAGAAGGTAGTGGATAAGGAATTTGGAAGGAATTTGAGTGTAAAGTGGAGAGAATGTAAACAAATGCTCTGGAAAGAGGTAAAGAAGGTTAGACAGGGTGACAAAGAAGTTAGATGGGGAGTGAAAGATAAAAATGGTATATTAGTAGTGGAGATGGGAGAAAAAGTGAGCAGATGGATGGAACGTTTTAGGGAATTATTGAACATAGAGGATGAGAGTAATGCAAGTGTAAGTGGCTGGGGAATGGCTCAGAGAAGGAGGGTTGTGAGAAGAGAGGAGGAAATCATTAGGATGGAAATTGTGGAAGCACTGAAGAAAGTTAAAATGGGGAAAGCCCCAGGAATTGATGGAGTGTGTGGTGAAATGCGAAGCATGGGGGAGAGATAGTAGTTGAATGGATGTGGAATATGTGCAGATTGGCCTGGGAGGAAGGTAGAGTCCCGGGGGATTGGAAGTCATGTATAATTATTGCCCTGTACAAAGGAAAAGGGGAGAAAGAAGGGTGTGGTAATCATAGGGGCATTTGTCTTATTAGTGTAATAGGAACAGTTAATGGTAGGATACTTATTGACAGAGTTAGGGAATAACAGAGGAATTGGTTGGAGAAGTACAGGGAGGTTTTAGGAAGGGAAGGGGTTGTGTAAATCAGACATTCATTCTCAGATCTTTAGTGGAAAAGTTTCTAGAGAAGGGAAAGAAGTTGTATGCAGTCTTCATGGATTTGGGGAAAGCATATGACAAGGTGGATAGACAAGGACTGTGGAAAGTATTAAGAATATAATGATGGAGTAGATGGAAAGTTGTTGAAGGCCGTGAAGAGTATGTATGAGGGTGCTGAGGAAGCAGTGCGTGTGGATAGTGAACTGAGTGAATTTTTCTGTTTGAAGGTTGGATTGAAACAAGCATGTGTCATGTCTCCATGGTTGTTCAATCTGTATATGGATGGGGTTATAAATGAGATACAAGGTAGGGCAGTGGATGTTGGTGCAGCCCTAGCGAGAGAGGGCAGTGTTTAGAAACTACCTGTACAGTTGTTTGCAGATGATTCTGTGTTGTTAAGTGAAGATGAAGGGGAGCTGCAACGTTTGGTGGATGAGTTTGAGAGAATGTGTAAGAAACGGAATCTAAAGGTGAATGTTGGGAAGTGTTAAGTTATAGTCGTCCAGAGAAGTGAAGTCAATGAATGTACAATGAGGCTGGAGGAGGAGGAAATGGATAATGTGAGTGCGTTTAAGTTCTCCGGTAGTGTGATGAATAAGGATGGAAGCTTGGAGGGTGAAGTGCTTGAAAGGATGCAGTGATAAGAAGCAGAGAAGTGAGCATGGAAGTGAAAAAGCTACTACATGAAAGTGTTGTGATACTAATTCTAACGTATGGAAATGAAGCTTGGGACTTGTTGGAGGGACAGAAGTCAAGAGTGAGAGTAATGGAAATAAGTTATTTGAGAGGAGATGTGGAGTCTACTGGAGAAACAGACTGACAAATGAGGAAATGAAGGAGCACTTGTAATACTGAAAAGAGTTGTAACACCGGTATTCACCAGTGTAATACCTGAATGTATTTTCTTACCTGTTGTGGGTATTGATCAACTCACCCATGGATATACAAGTGGTACTCGACTTAGTATAGTGGATGGTAAATATTTATGAAAAGAATGAATTGTGGTAGCGTTTGTAGTTTTTGGCCGAGTTTAAATTTTAGTCGGTACCTCAGGTGGTTGTCGTTCCCTCAGCGAAGGAATCTTGAATTGGAAGGGGAGTGAATTTGGCTTGAGGACATAATTTCCTTGATTAGGTATACTAATAAAGAAAAGAAAATGCTATATACTTTACTCTACTTTAATAATTCTGTTAATTTCCACAAAACTATCATTTCTTTATTACATGACCCTTTTTAGTTTGGGAGAAGATTGCAAATGTTACTAAGGCTTTTGGGTGATCATTCCTCTAACATTATTACCAGACGAAACAATTTGATACACTCGAGATATGGAGTCGTTGTACTTTACTTTCTTTTTTTTTGGCCGTTACTCTTGGGCTCAACATTGGCCTCAAGACAAGGACACTTTTACAGATATGATTTGTCTGTTCGGGCTGGCATAGCCTCGTATCAATAAGAATGATTATTTGTATTCATCTTTCACCCATATAAGGTATTCTCCTCATATAATTTTCTCGGTTCTCACATCAAATCAGTAATGCTTTTCTCGTTTCACCATCGACAATGTTATATAATCACTAGAAGTACATAATCTCTCGGGCCTGTCTAGCCTCGAGGAATAATTAAAAAAAGAAATACAATCACTAGGAACACCTCAATCACTCGGGCTTATTTAGCCTCGAGGTACAACTTAAATATCACATTATTGTTCTCAATCAGTAAGTTCCCTTTCACGCTCCTGATTATAATTTTTTCCTAATAATAAACTAATTTTAAAGAAAGAGAACAGTTGATGAATTTGAATTCTCCTTTCCGTTACAGAACATATCACTTCTATACTTCTATTCCTTATCTACAAAAAAAAGAATTCACTTGATAGAACCATTAATAACACATCAAATACCTTCGGTTTGCAATAATAACTCGTGAGTGGTGCAAGTGTAAGTGTAAAAGTCTATGGGCAATACTTGGGAATAATGGCGTGTTCCCACGGTCGTCACCGCCGGTGTCTGGGGACTAAACGAACGTCTGTTATACACGATGTTTGGGCAGCAAGTCTACGTTAAACTCTCAACAATATTACTTCTCATAGTTCATAATAAGTATGGATTAAACAAAGAAAAAGAGGGGGAGGAAGAAGAAATGTGGACGACTCACCTAAACGAACGTCTGTTATACACGATGTTTGGGCAGCAAGTGGGGCCTGTCGGGCACTAAGGACGCCACTGCTCAAGTCAAATGAGGTGGTGTTTTTGAAATATAGGGGGTTTCAATTCTCTTTACAATTTATTTAGCAGTGTACCCATGACGCCAGGACTTTTGATTGAATTGGGGAAAATTTGGGATTTATCCTTACTTAAATTAGATACTGATTCTATCACTATCTCAATTTGAATCTGAGAGCAGCTCATGCCATCTAGTGACGGCCAAGATAAACGGAACTTTAAAATCCTCACCAACGACATTATTTAGGCCTTTTGGACTGTTAATCTTACATACTTGTGTTCTAACAGCTTCATTAGCAACATTTCACAACTCGGTTACGGAAAGAATTGTATATTCATCATTACTCTGTTTAAGGTTTAAACTCGGCGCCCAACAACGACGCACAAAGGGAGGGGATAAGCTGCTCGCATGTGTCTTTCATTACTCGGCTTGACTAAGGAATTCCCATAGCTCAACATCCACAATTACATCACCCACTGCATAGATACAGAGGTACATACATATAAAAATAGAGTTAGCCCTACAGTAATTATTAATATATGAATCACTACTTAGAGTAGGAACTTATAAACTAATATTCAGGTTACACCCTATCTAACTTAAAATTACAGTACTACTAAGTACATACATGAATATCAAATGTGTGGCACTACACACTGTGGTGTGGATGTGGATGTGATACGAAGCGTTAGGGGAAACACATTGAGGTGGTTTGGACATGTGGAGAGGATGGACAGCGAGAGACTGTCGAGGAGAAAGTACGTGAGCGAGGTGGATGGGGGAAGAGGGAATGGGAAACCAAGGATGAGTTGGAGGGATGGAGTGGAAAGGTATATGAGAGAGGGGAGTGTGTGTTGGAAGCAGGGCAATGAAATGGAGGGGGACAGGACGACATGAAGGTGATTTGTTTGGGGCCACCTCTTACGAGATTAAGTCGTCTGGCAATAAGTAGATAGATAGATAACTTTCGTGTTTTCTAGATCCCACTTCACCACATGTTAAGGTAGGAAAGAGAATTAGGATAGTGGTAGGGAATAATAATGAATCTCTTAATTATGCAAGATTTTGTTCAGTTTCCCGCCATGAACAGAATTATTTTACTACCCTAAATAAAGCCTCATTAGTATACTGACGCTTTTAAAATGTATTTCTGGATCAACCAAACAATTTCCTTCACACATGTTAGACTTCTAGTAATAAATGTGCTCCCGGAAATCTTCATTAACTCTTTCAGTACCGTGACGTAATTTCTGTTATATTCTTGCAACCACCCGATGATCTCATGTTGCTCAATGACCGTAGTGAAGGGATTAATCCCTGTAGCAGGTGAAACATATCCCAATGGCTCCCAGATTTCCTGTGCGAGGGATTTTGTTGGAAGGGTGCTGGGTGTACCACCTTCCGCCTGTCGGCTCATAGTCGGAAAGCGCATAGGTTCCTACCCCGGGGTTCCCCTCTTTATTAAATTTTGAAAATGCTCAGTTCTGTCCTATATTGAAGACACTGGGCGCCAATGGGATATATATATGAATTTTACTAAGATGGGTCTGTTATGATGTGGCAGAGGTAAACCAGTTCTGCTGTCGGGCCCTGCTGCGGATGTCACTGATTGCATTGCTCAATTGACCCTTGTGCGGTGTGGTGCGGTGAGGATCTCTCCGTTCTCCCCTTTGGGGCTAAGATGCGAATGAATGTGTTTGAATGGATGAGTAAATGGGGAGTGTGTCGTCCTGTCTCGGCTACCTCCCTTTCCTTGAGGGAAGCAGCCTAGGTATATTGATAGATAGACTTAAGACATAATGTTAGATATTATCAATTAGATTAGGTGGGTCTCCCCAGTGTATTGCTTAAGGCTGCAAAATACTGTTAATACGTCTTAAAGTTATTATTTGAAACAAGTGCTCATGGGCCCTTCGGGCCCTCTCGCACTTGCTCCTGCGGAGGACTCTCACGCTGCGTGCTCGCTTTCTCATGCTTTGCACTCGTTTCCTCATGCTTCTCACTCGTTTCCTCATGCTTCACGCACGCGTTGCAATCATTTCAGGTAATTTGAGTCACGTTTATGTGCTGTTCTAGTCTAACACTGTCACTATCGGCCACCAAGGCGACATCGAAGGGCCCATGATGGTCCGTTTACGTGTTGTTCTAGTCTAACGTTGCTTCTCACTCGTTTCCTCGCGCTTCGCATGTGCGTTGCGATCATTTCAGGTAATCCGAGTCACTTTTATGTGCTGTTCTAGTCTAATGTTGTCACTATCAGCCGTCAAGGCGACATCGATATAAAGCCATCAAAAACTCTACAGTGAACGCAACCCTAATTTCATGCACTCACCCTGGGAGTGGCGTTTTTTGGTCAAAATTTGATCGTTCATTGAATATAGTAAAAGTTTTTCAATTGTGATGGGACCAAGTTTTTCACATCAGCGAAATTTTTGCGAAATTTTTACCAATTTTGGTCCGATCTGTATGTGTAGTTTCGGCTGCCCAAAATACACACACACACACACACACACACACACACACACACACACACACACACACACACACACACACACACACACACACACACACACACACACACACACACACGGCTATTGCCATAGTATATTAGATTATCACCATCATCATCATCAGCAGCAGCAGCAGCAGCATTATGATTCCTCAATTTCAAGTATAAAAAAAGGTATTTTTATAAAATATATGCAGATGTGCTGGCAGTGCGCCAAAAAGCACTGGAACATGGTCAAGGCAATAAAAGGGCATATAACCCCGTTCCTGCTTTTTTTTTTTTTTTTTTTTTTCAATGGTATACTTCTATGCGTTGCATGACTAATTGCAATACCATAATGAAGACACTTTTCAGTTGGGGTGCACATTTGCTCACAGATTAATACAAATAAATAAACAAATAAAAATAAAATGTTTCCCCACAATGATACTTTCTGGATAAATGTAGGGTTGGGGCATATTTCTTTTTATTGCCTAGATCTTCTTTCAGTGGTATTTGACATTCTGCCATTGCAACATTACATTTAGCAAAATGTTTCACAGATTTCTTGGAAGCGTTTATGTTGGAAAGTTACGAATGCCTTGGAAGTTATTTAATTTAGACGAGCGTCGTATTAGTGATGGGGTTATTGAAGGTTCTGATTGCTGTTCTCCCATTTGAAAAGTTTCTCTTGAACTAAATTAAATCGTTTGGAAATAATAACAAGATGGAGCACTCGAAGAGCGAAACGCTCACGTCCAACTGTCGGTCTACAACCAAACATTTGCTTTGTGACCCTGACCTTTGGTCTATCGTTCTCAAATAAAATGACAGCTTTGGCTGATCTTGAATCCTTCCACCAAATTTTATTCAAATCGAATATAAACTTTATCAGTTAAAGGGCCGAAAATTTTACATGGTCCTATGATATTTTCTTCGGACCAATTGATTTTAAAAATTATTCATACTTTGCTGGCCCTCGACCAGTACACTGACTTTTGTGTAAGTCAAAGACACCGAAAAAGTTTGTTTGTTACCGAACTATGACCTAATCTCGATGAAGTGCGAGTAGCCAAGGGCCAAAGATGCTTGAGCCGTGATGACAGTTTTTCACCTGTTCTTTCGTCACTGTTCTCACTGTAACCCCCGCAATAGAAGACCGATTTTGACTATTCAGATGTCAAATGAATTCCTTTCACCAGATAGCGTGACCTTGTCAGACTGGTCAACACGCTCGTGGAAAACCCTATGGCGACAGTTACCAAAACCGTCTTATTGACGTGAGCATAAGCATAACGTTACTATACTATCATTGGAAAGGACGTTCAAAATGCAGGAAACAATGTCCGCATTACAATTTGATACAATCTACTGGAGACTGGCAAAGTGCAACATTAAAGTGCATCTGAGTCCCTAACCCATTAGGTGTTGGAGGCAGGCAAGTGGGTAGGGAGGCAGATAGTTAGATAGACAGGGAAGTATGTAGGTAGGCAGGTAGGTAGATTGGGGAGGTGCATAGGGAGGTTGGTAGGCAGGTAAAAGGAAGGCAGGGAGAAGGTAGGGAGGTTGGCAGGAAGGTCGGTGGAGATGTAGACAAGCAGGGAGGTAAGTAGGCAAGGAGGCAGGCAGGGAGTAGGGTGGGTAGGCAAGTAGCTAAGTAGGTAGAAAGCTGGAAGGAAGGTAGACAGAGAGATCGGTAGAGATGTGTGTTGGGAAGTACTCAGGGAGTGAGGGAGGGAGGTGAGTAATTAGAAGAGGAAGGTAGGGAAAAAGGGAGGTAAGCAGGTAGATAAGTAGGTGGGAAAGGAGAAAAGTAGGGAAGTAGTCGGGAAGGTCGACAGAGATGCACGTAGGCAGGGAAGCAAAGAGGGAGTCAGGTGGGTAGGCAAGTAGGTGAACAGGCAGGGAAGTAGCCCTGGAGGCAGGTAAATAGGAAGGTATGATAGGTAGGAAAGTAAGTGGGTAGGGGAGTGGGTAAAATAGGAAGAGTGGCAAAAACCGTTTAGAAACTTCCTGCGCTATTGGTTGCAGATGATACTGTATTAAGTGAAGACGAAGAAGAAGTGCAGGGCTTGGTGAATGACTTGGTGGGGGTTGTAAGAAACGGAATCTAAAAGTGAATGTAGGGAAGAGTAAGTTGTGGTCTTCGAGAGAAATGACGTCGCTGAATGCACAGTGAGGTTGAATGGTGAGGAAATGAAAATGCCACTTCATTTAAGTATTTGGGAAGTGTGATCAGTATGGATGGAAGTTTAGAGGATGAAATGCTTGAAAAAACAGGGAAGAAAGGCTGCTAGTTCTTTAAAAGCAGTGGTAAGAAACAGAGAAGTAAGCATGGTAATAAAAAAAAAAGTCGCTGCATAACAGCATTGTGATGCCAACTCTAACTTATGGAAACGAAGCTTGGACTTTGCTGAAAGGGCACAAGTCAAGAGTGAGAGCAGTTGCAATGAGTTTTTTAGAGGAACGTGGAGTTACATGGAGAGACAGACTGACAAATAAGGAAGTGAAGGAACGTTGTGGTGTAGATGTGGATGTGACAGAAAGCATTAGGAGATATTCACTGAGGTGGTCTGCCCATGTACAGGGGAGAGGATGGAGAATGAGTGACTAACAAGGAGAGTGTATATGAATGAAGTGGAGGGAGGGGAGAGAGAGAGGGAAGACCGAGGATGAGATGGCGGGATGGAATGGAGTGGTGTAAGAGAGTTGGGGGTGTGAGTTGGGTGGAGGGCAGCGTAATGGCAGAGGACAGGGTGACATGAAGGCGATTTGTTTGTTGCCACCCTTTATGTGATTAGGGCGTCTGGCTGTAGATAGATAAATAGAGAGGAACAAGTGTAATTTAGTATTTCGTATGCTAAACTGATAATTTGCACCTCAATGCCTCCAGGCTAAATGATCATATTGTCTAAATAGTGACTGTAAAACCTGAGATCATCGCAAGAAGAAGAATCCACTCTACAGCACAGTCCAAGAATACACAGTCGTCCCACTTTTGCCTTGTGTCTACTTGGCCGAGCTCCACGGAGTGCCACGGAGCACTCTGTTGGTAGGCAAAATTGCTTGGCGGGCAAGTTTTTCCACCCGCCGTGCGAAGAGTGTGAAAGAATAAGGTGGATCGGTCGGCGCGCTCCCCTGTTTGTAAACAAAGAAAATGGCAACCACTTCAACTCCATACTACAGGTGCTCCACCTGCGGAATTTCTTCTCACCAAAGAGGAGGCTGAACTTCACTAAACTGATTGTGTTAAGTAATGAAACATTAGAGATTCATTGGGTATAGTGTAAAACCTCTATGAACGTGTTAGTGACGAAACACCTGTCTCTAAGCTAAGACGAAGTATAATGCCTCCCATCATCATCACATATATAAGAATGATTAATATGTTAAATGGAAGTTTTATTCTCACTTGTGTGTACAAACTTTATCAAATAAACTTTCTTCAGTCAGTGCTTGACCAGCATCTTCCACCATCTTGAATGTTTTGGTTGGTCAGGTGATCTATGTCTAATTGGCTGAGCTTTTTTTTTTTTTCTTCTTCTTTTCGCTCGATCTGCAGCGCGTGGTGTTACCCAAGCAGACACAAGGTTGGTTCAAGTTTTGGAGCAGTCCGCGAATGACATCCCAGGGTCCTGCAGCCGTCAGTTGGCTGGCTTGGGGCAGCGGCAGGGTGCAGATGTGTCTCCCCTCATCTTCCTCACTCGTGCGGGAAGCTCAGACGTGCAGCATTTGAAAACATGCTAAACATGGAATAGTTTCCGAAGCTAAAGAGGTAAAAAGTAGCTTTAAAAGTGTACCTTTATCAAAGAAGATTAAAGATGATTATAAAGTTTTATAAAACGATGAGTGGCGTTTGAAGCAAATTATCCAACCATGGTGTACACGTACGTCCGCATGTTGGTCAATAATACATGCCTACATTTAGGCTACTTCAAAAGTCACTCATCGTTTATAAAACTTTATAATCACCTTTAATTTCCTTTTTTAACGGTAAACTTTAAAGCTAACTTTGACCTCTGTAGCCTCTGTAGGCTGCTTATATTGCATGCATTTTACAGATATAAATATATATGTGTTAAAATAAGAAGAGCTGTAGATTTACCACGCTCCTCAGTGTTGCATTAACCAATGAGCAGCCTTAATTCAAACGTTGCACAAAGCTACAGTAGGACAGCTTGAGGGTTTGACAGTTTTCACAATAACACGCATGAGAGCGAAACACAGGTAACAAGTGAGTACGGTATGACAATTCTAAACTGCCAGTACAAAAGAGTGAGATGTTGACGATGCTGAGTGGATGATTTATACAGGAAGAAAAATTTTCATTTAGTTCTGTGAGATGGAAACTGGGGAAGTTTATTGCTCAAGAAGTAGAAAAGCGTATTTAAATGGTATGGTTAGTATTAGTAAATAAGATTATATGTGTGTAAGTTTAAAACGTACAAAGAAAACAGGGTGTCCTGAAAAGAACATGGTTGAATATAGTAAATGGATGTATGAGAGCATGGTATGAAAAACGAGGAAACAAAAGAACTAACGAGATATTATTGATGGAGGAAGTGTACGTATGGAGATGCAATAGGCATCTGAGGGAATGTCTGTACTCAGAGTTATTGTGATGTTGACTTAGGCCAAGCGCGTTAGTGTGGATGGGTTGGCCTTGTGTGTGTGTGTGTGTGTGTGTGTGTGTGTGTGTGTGTGTGTGTGTGTGTGTGTGTGTGTGTGTGTGTGGAGCCAGATAGGCACATGGAGGTGTGGCCTGTTTTCTTTGGGTGTTCTGATGGTATTTCTTTTGCTCTGTGTTTTCATATTTTCTGACACGACAACAATCCTATATCATTATTACTTGTGAGCAAAGGGATAAAATGATGTTTACAATATTATATCGTTGTAGAGGATGCCGCATCGAAATTTGCCGCACTTCATCTTTCTCGGGTTTTTCATAAAATGTAGGTACTTTACTTTTATTAGCTTTTGTTCACCCTTCCCCCTGTCCACTCTTCCCCTTCTGTCCACTCAGGCTGTCAGTCCGCCCCTCCATCCCGCCCCTCCATCCTGCCGTTGCCCCCAACATTTGTCTCTGCCAGAGGGCCATTATTACACGTTTATCAGAGGAAGTAGCCACCTCGCTGCTACCTCGACTCGTCATTTGTTTTTGGTGTTCTCGACTAATATTACCAAAGCACTTCTTTTTGTTGTCGTCAGCGTCGTCGTCATCGTCATCATTATAATAATCTAGGCTCTTCTTTTTTAGTTCTATAATCATCGTTGTTGCCATCATTATCGTTGTTATCATTCAGGCTCTTCTTAATCATCATCATCATCATCATCAACTTTTCCCTATATTACTGAGTGTGGGAAAATCCAGAAGAAAAGTAAAAGTCATTTTCTTGGGTATTCTTGGGTTGTCTCTCCCTTTTCTTGGGGGAAGCACCTAGGTATAGAGATACAGTAGATTCTTAGTTCATTGCAGATACTGTCATTTTTACCAAAGCAACACATGTTTAAGCATTTGTACCTCAACTTCTATTAGTGTAAAGCCATTGTCTAATACTATCTGACAACCATTCGCTTTCATGCGTATAAAAAGAAATAAGAAAAGAAAAGACGAAAAAAAAAAAAAATGTGAATCCTAACGCGGAACTCTGTGTTTGCTGAAGTACAACGTCCTGTAGGTACGATGGGGGAGGAAGTGGATGAGGTGCCAGCAGAGCTGAGAAATTAAAGTATTGTATATCATTATAATCATCATCAGTAGAAAGTATTGTATATCATCATTATCATCATCATCATCATTAAAGTATTATATCATCATTATCATCATCATACCCGAAACCTTACTCCTTTCTAGGAACCCACGAACTGGGTATGGCTTTGATAGAACACCTGGTTACTTACAGTAATACTCCATACCTTTCTCACTCTCTGAAGCAATTTTGTTCCATTTCCTTTTCTCTCACCTGGCTACAGTTTCGCTCTCGTCTTGCATACCATATATAGGCTACCTTTACTAACACTACCCTCGATCTTATTCATAAACGTTCATTGGAATAATCTTAATATTCATTCTCTACATACAGTATATCATTACCATCTCAGTGTATTCATTTTTTAAAAATCTGTACAGTATTTCCATTACTCACTCGTAATGCATTTTCTTCCATTTCATAATACTGATGAATTTTGCCATTAATTACGCCATTCTTCCTCCGTATTCCAGCAGCTGTTAAGAGAAAGGTTATTTCTACAGTTTAAAGTAAAATAAATAAATAAATAAATAAATACTCCGTCACTCACCACCTGTATTTCACTAAAAAAATTAGCTTCGGTAATAGAAAACATACACCCAAGGATTTTTCAACTTCCACGGTAACCATCGTTATCAAAACCAAGCTCTCCAGTTACTCGCCACTTGTAAAGTGATCTCATCATTATCTTTCATTTCTTTTTGCCATATTTACACAGTACAGCTCCCAGACAATTTAAATTTTCAAGAATTTCACCTCCCATCTGAAGGCTGCAGGTTAGTCTGTTTCCTCTCATTACCTTGTTCTGCCAGCCATATACTACTGTATCATATTCATTCCTGTCCGCTGCGAATATCTTCCTTTTCTTCACATTCACTTTCAGTTTGCTTCTCATGCCAACTGTCAATCTCATTCACTATTTTTTGCAAATCACTTTCACTTTCTGCTATCAAAAGAGCATTATCAGCATATAGGTAAGTTAACAGATTCAACTGATTATTTTTTTTTACCAAACAAACGTTCATTTACCTGTTGTTCTCACTTTCAAGTCTTTGACTGCTCCATTCATTTATTACTGAACTGCCAGGGTGGCACAACACATCCATGTTTTACATCTACATGGTTTCTAAAAAGGACCTCAAGATTCCTTTCACACCTTCACACATGCACTGTTACCTTCAAAAAAGAATTCTGTCCGCATGTTACCATGCTAGGGTCCCGAGGAGTCTGCTATGATCCCTGCCATGTGCAATATTCTTTGTTAGAAGCGAATCTCAGGTTTGCAAATATTCTGTCAGACTATGTGATCATTTCTCTCTCTCTCTCTCTCTCTCTCTCTCTCTCTTGGTAAAATATTCAAATTTGAGGGTATGCTGAGGCAGGGCAACACGGTTATGAGTCTCGATCACCTGTTTGCTGGTAAGCTGTTACATACTTATGACGCCACTAGAGGATTCCCATATGATTGGGGTTGACCGGAGTGTGTCAACTGCTTAGAAGAGTGCGCATTATCTACCTGATGAGATTAATTTGACATTTGAATCTTTAAAATCGATCCATAACTGCAACTCTACAGTGTGAACAACAAGCGCACAGATAGAAAACTATCCTCCTAGTTCCGACGGGTCAAAGCCTTCCTCCTACACCATAATATGCCCAACACATTCCTTAAATTCACTTAATCCATTGCATTGTAAGCCATGCCTGTTTCCTAAATGAAAGATAGAGCTTCGTTTTAATACAAGTTTCAAGAACATTTACTAAAATGTATGAAAATGTTGGGATGGCAGTGCATCAAAGATCCTCGGAAAAAGGTCGAGGCAGTAAAACGGCATATTACTCCCATTTTTTTTTTTTTTTTCATAATTTTGTGTACTGCTTGGTTGGTACATAGCCATACCATTACCACTACACTTTTTGGGTGCACCTATGCTGCACCATAATGGCACGCACTAAAGAAAAAAAAGTTGGGATAGGACTACATACCATTTTGCTGCCGCAACCTTGTTCTGATGGATTTTGGCGCATTGCCACACTTACATCTCGATATATTTTATTAAATAATTTTATACCAATTTAGATTATTTTCTAAAGCTTCAGTGAAAGAAAGTTCTGAAAGATTTTGTAAGTTCTCAATTTAAGGGCATCGAAGTTGTGAAGGGACTGATGGAATCTCAGACTAATCCTCTGCAGATTGAAAGATCTGAGTTTAATAAAATTTCTTGATAAAATAACGAGAAGAGGCACTGGGAAAGCACACTGCGATCGGTCTAAAATGGAACTTTTGATCTACTGTAGCTCTATGACCCTGACCTTTGACCTATTGTTCACAAATCAGAAATTCTTCGTTCTTGCATGACTAGAAATCATTAACCGAGTTTGGTAAAATTGACATTTGTTCTTTTCTCACAAACAATTTATTCTATGACCGTAAATCGATCCACCAAATTTAATCTAAATTGAATGGCAATTTTTAAAGTTAAAGGGCCGTAAGTTTGACACTGTCCTGTGACCTTGAATGCTGACAGATTGTTTTGAAAATTGAAACACAACACCGTTTGCCCACCCTTTTCCATTTTATGTCTAAATCGCATCAAAACTATAAAAGTTGACCTATTCCCTACCTACAAAGTTACCTTTGACTTTTTTGGCCATTACTCGTATCGGCCGGCATTCTGACCCAGTGTAACATGAACTCCCCTCCCCCCCTAAAAATGTGATCGGTTTTGCCATTTTAGAGCTAGAATGGTCAAAGGAAGAAGAAGAAGAAGAAGAAGAAGAAGAAAAAGAAGAAGAAGAAAGACAGAAAGAAAGAAAGGAAAAAAGACAGAACGAAGACTATGCAAAAAACACAATTTTTTGTCGATTGTGTTTTACCGTGTTAACATTATGTTTTAGCTACTTTATGCGATGTTTTAGGTATAGATGCTGCAAAAAAATCAATACCTCTGCAGTTGAAAGTTACGAAAGATTATCTATGTTAAGGCTTTTGGGCTCATAGGCGCTATCCCTACAGTGCCAACCGACACTATGATGCTCCTCAACTAAAGTCTCATTGTAAATACTGTATCATATTTATATATCCCCTACCCTTTCTAAATCCATTCTGTTCTTCACCCCTGTGTTCCTCAGTTTCTACACACATCATTATGCATCCTACCATCTCCTTCCCTTGTATGCTCAGTAATGTTTATAATTCTTACATTCTTCCTTACTTGAGTTTCATTTACGTAACCGAGCAATAACTGCTTTTCTCCAATCATCTGGTACTTACCATATATCTCCTGCCAGTCCCCACACACTGTGTATTGTAATGACTGACTCATCATCATACTTTAACATTTTCCCACTAATGTCATCTGTACGCGGTGCCATTTTTAGTTTCAACTTAACAACTTCTGTATTTCTTATCTTAATAACTGGTCCGTATTCCATTGGTCTACCACCTCCCTTACCCATGTGGTACCAGCTTCATTCTTATCCTTCCTGAGAGATAAAATATTTGTATTTTCCCACCTCTCATCTATCTCATCCTTATCTTTTGACATACTACCAACCAGAACTAGACTTTTGCCCCACCTCTACCTTCACAGTCAATCAAATAACTTCCTTTGTTGCCTCATAGTTCTTTTTTTTTTTTTTCATCTTATACGGATCATCCATACTTCTTCCTTACTCGTCATACACTCGCTTGCTGGCTTCTTCATTCTGTTTTAAGTCTTCTCTCTCTCTCTCTCTCCATCACCCATACCCGCCAAGGGAGGCTAGATCTCTTTCCCCCTTCCCAGGAGGAAATTTTGTTGTATTTAAATTACCCGAGGTAGTGTGTGGGGTGAAGAGAAGGCGAAAAGGGGTGCAAGGAAAAGCATGGTGGAATGAAGAGGTGAGACAAGCTGTGGTGCAAAAAAAAAGAAAATACATATAGTGAGTGGATGAGAAGCAGAGGCATGGAGGGAGCTGAGAGATGGAATAGAAAGTTAATTACAGAGAAGAAGAGAGAGGTGAAGAGATTAGTAAGAAAGAGTGAGAAGAGAGTGGATGAGGATTCTGGAGAGAATTTGAGTGTAAAGTGGAGGAAATGTAACAAAAAAGTTCTGGAAAGAGGTAGAGTTAGACAGGGTGATAATGAAGTAAGTCGGGAAATGAAAGATAAAAATGACCGGTTGGCAGTAGAGAAGGAAAAAAAATGATCAGATGGAGAGAACAGTGTAAGGAATTGTTAAGGACAGAGATTGAAAGTAATGCGATCATAATTTGTTGAGTAATGGCTGGGAGAAGGAGAGATACGATAAGGGAGGAAGAGATCAATAGGATGGAAGTAGTGGAAGCATTGAAGAAAGTTATAATGGGGAAAGCCCCAGGAATTGATGAAGTGTGTAGTGAAATCCTGAAGCATGGGGGAGAGATAGTAGTAGAATGGATATGGAAGATGTGCCGACTGGCCTGGGAGGAAGGTAGAGTCCTGGAGGATTGGAAATCAGATATAATTATTCCCCTGTACAAGGAAAAATGGGAAAAAGAAGTGTGTGGTAATCATAGGGGCATTTGTCTTTTTAGTGTAATCGGAAAAGTATGTGATAGGATACTTCCTGACAAAGTTAGGATATAACAGGGGAATTAGCTGCAGAAGAAAAGGGAGGTTTAAGAAGGGAAAAGGTTGTTTAGATCAGATATTCATCCCTAGGTCTTAAGTGGAAAAGTTTCTAGAGAAGGGAAAGAAGTTGTATGCTGCATTCATGGATTTGGACAAAGCATATGTGGAAATATTATGAATATGTGGAGGGAATGGAAAGTTACTGAATGCCGTAGAGAGTACTCGAATGTATGAGGGTGCTATGTATGAGGGTTGGATGGTTAACTGAGTGAATTTTTCTATCTGCATGAAAAATTAAAACAGGGATGTGTCATGTTTCCATGGTATTCAGTATGCATAAGGATGGAGTTATAAAAGAGATTCATGGTAGGGCGGTGGATGTTGGAGCAGCCCTAATGAGTGAGGACAGCGTTTGGAAACTTCCTGTATTGTTCTTTGCAGATGACTCTGTATTGTTAAGTGAAGACGAAGCAGGACTGCAAGACTTGGTGAATGAGTTTATCAGAGTGTGCAAGAAAATGTGAATGAAGGGGGAAAATAAAGTTGTGGTCTTCGAGAGAAAAGAAGTCACTGAATGCACAATGAGCTTGAAGGGGAAAGTAAAGTTGTGGTCTTCGAGAGATAAGAAGTCACTGAATGCACAATGAGCTTGGATGGAATGGAAATGGAAAATGTGAGTGCATTTAAATACCTGGGTAGTGTGATGAGTAAGGACGGAAGTTTAGGGGATGAAGTGTTTCAGAGGGAACAACAGGGAAGAAAGGTTGCTGGTTCTTTGTGAGCAGTGATAAGAAATAAGGAAGTGAGCATGGAAGTAAATTAGCAGCATGATAGTACCATGATACCATCTTTAACATATGGAAACTAATCTTGAACCTTGTTGGATGCACACGAATGAATATTAATAGCAGTGGAAATGAGTTACTTAAAATGAGCGTGTGGAGTTGAGTCTGACAAATGAGAAGTGAAGGAGTGTTGTGTGGTGGATGTGGATGTGATAGAAAGTGTTAGGAGAAAATTCAGTAAGGTGATTTGGCCGTGTGGAGAGGATGAAGAGTCAGAGAGCAAAGAGCAGTGTGTATGTGAGTAAGGTGGAAGGGGGGGGGGAGAGGGAGGGGAAGACCTAGGATGCGACGTAGGGATGAAATGGAGAGGTATATGAGGGAGTGGGTTGTAAGATGGGGGGAGGGCGGCGTCATGGCAGGGGACAGAGTGACATGGAGGCGATTTGTTTGCAGGCTCCCCTTACGGGATTAACGCGTCTTGCTATAGATATATAGATTAATAGATAGATACATTAGTCAGGCAACCAAAGCCACTTATAAGCCCAAGTTTAATCATAAATGCGACACTTTAACAGTCATATATTTAGAAATAAATTTAATGATCTCAGGAGCCACCTGAGATATGAAAGATCTCAAATATTAACGGTAACAGAAAAGCATCTTCATCAACGCAATAGGGGTTTACTGCCAGAATACCAGTTGCAAGCACGAATTTCATTTGTAATGTTGAAGTAATGGAAGTCTATAAGGCGACGTTGGATTATATCAAATCCCATTTAAACCCCACAGAATTTACCCTCAGTAATAATGGCGCCCATCATAAACTCACTCGGTGTTGAGGTATTCTATTTCAGGGTGATCCTACACTGAGTGACAAGCCAAATGATTTCCTGTAAACCACGAAAACATTTATTACTCTGGGTATCAATCTAATAACCAACAAACACGTGCTCCTTACGTGTCAGCTAGTGGGTTGTTGGAGGGTTAGTGCCCCTCCCCGGAAAACAACTACCGGTATTTAAAAATACAAACAAGTAGCCTCGGACCAGGACAGACAAACAGGTGACTACCAAGAACCGGACAAAGGACATGGTACGGATTGCAACATGGAAAGCAAGAGGTGTTAATGATGAGGTGAGAGAGTGATTGTCCAGGTGCTTGAGGGTGCAAAACTGGACATATGCGGATTAACTGAGACTAAATGGTGAGGTGAGAGTGTGAGAGAGTGGAAATATAGATGGGGTATATGCGCTGGAGTAGGTGAGACTGAAAGGACAAAAGTGGGTGTATGCATTGTTATGTTCAAGATATGTAATGAGAATATAAGAGTACCGGTATGGGTGAGTTGGGTCAGATATTGTGTGCGTGAGAATGAAAGAGGGAACACAAGCGTGGGCGATCGTGTGTGTGTGTGTGTGTGTGTGTGTGTGTGTGTGTGTGTGTGTGTGTGTGTGTGTGTGTGTGTGTGTGTGTGTGTGCGCTTGTGTATGAGCAAATGCAAGATCTTGCAAGCAGTGTGAGAGAAGAGTTCTGGGGTTAATGTGGAAGCACGCATGGAAAACTTTGAGAGGAATGGGAGAGTATTTTTTACTGGAGATATGAATGGAAAAATAGGGAATGTGAAGGTGGATGGAGTAACTGGTGAATGGGGTGTGCCTGCAGAAATTTATGAGAATGGCAAATTGTCTAGTGGACATTTGTGCGGGGAGGGGGTTGGTGATAGCCAGCACCCTCTCTAGGCACAAAATGATACACAGGTATACATGGCGAGTGATGAGAAGGTAGGGTGGTGAACTGAATGAACGAAAGACAATGATTGATTATGTGTGTGTAGATGACAAAATGAGAAGGTGTGTAAGATGGAAGAAGATACAAGGTTGAGGGAGTGGAGTTTCTGACCACCTCTTGGTGGTGATGAAAGTGAAGGTTCAAGTGCAGTGGAGGAATAGAAGAAGAGAAGGACAGGAGGAAGTAGTCCATACAAGGAGGGTACAAAGGTTGCAAAAAGATGAAAAAAGGCAAAATATAAGAGGGTAGTGGGGGAGTGATTGGGTAAAAATGATTTGGAGTAGATGGGGGGGGGGAGTGGAAATTGTGTGCAAGATATTTACAAAAGAAACCTGTGCAGCATGTGAGATGGTGTATGTGGTGAAGAGAAGACGAATGGAGGTGCAAGGAACAGTATGGTGGAATAAAGAGATGAGACAAGCTGTGGTGCACAAGAAGAAAACATTAGTAAGTGGATGGGAAGCAGAGGCATGCAGGAAGTTGAGAGATGGAAGACAGAGTTATATGTAGAACGGAAGAGAGACGTGAAAAGATTAATATGAGAGGGTAAGAAGAGAATGCGTGAGGAATTAGGAAGGAATTTGAGTGTAAAGTAGAAGGAATGTGAGATATTGTTCCGGAAGGAGATAAAGACAGGAAGACAGGGTGATAAAGAACTTAGTAGGGAAGAGAAAGATAAATATGGTAGATTGATGGTGCAGATGGGAGAAAAAGTGAGCAGATGGAAAGAAAACTTAAAGAAACTGTTAAACACAGAGAATGAAAGTAATACGAGTATAAATTGCTGGGGAATGGCTGGGAGAAGGACGGAGGTGGGAAGGAAGGGTGAGATCAGTAGGATGGAAGTAGTGGAAGCAATGACGAAAGTCAAAATGGGGAAAGCCCCAGGAACTTATAGAGTGTGAGGTGAAATGCTGAAGCGTCGGGGAGAGATAGTATCAGGATGGATATGGAAGATGTGCAGATTGGCCTGAGAGGAAGGTAAAGTCCCAGAGGACTGGAAGTCAGGTAAAATCAATTCCCTGTAGAAAGGAAAATGGGAAAATGAAGTGTGTGGTAATTATAGAGGCATTTCTTTTCTTAGTGTAATAAGAAATGTATTTGGTAGGAAACTTATTGACAGAGTTAAGTAATTGACAGACTAATTTGTTGGAGAAGAACAGGGACGTTTAAGGAAGGGAATAGGTTGTGCTGATCAGATATTCAGTCTTATGTTTTTAGTGGAAAGGTTTGTAGAGAAGGGAAAGAAGTTGTATGCGGCATTCGTGGATTTGGAGAAAGCATATGACAGAGTGGATAGACAAGGAATGTGGAAATTATTAAGAATATCTTTAGTAAATGGGAGTAAATGGGAGGCTGTCGAATGCCAAGCAGAGTATGTATGTGGGTGCTAAGGCTGCAGTGCGTGTGGATAGTGAACTGAGTGAATTATTCTGTATGAATGTTCGATTGAAACCGGGGTGTGTCATGTCTCCATAGTTGTTCAGTCTGTATAAGGATGGGGTTATAGATGAGATACAAGGTAGGTCAGTGGATACTGGAGCAGCCCTACTGAGAGAAATTTCCTGCCTTGGCTGAATCGGTAGAGAGGCGGCCTGCCGTCCTAATGGCCCCAGGATCGAATCCCGACTGGGGCAGGGAACAGTTTGAGGATTTGAATTTCCTAAAAGCAGACTTTCCTCATCTACCAGATGACCCGCCGACATGTCGTAAAAATACCCCCGCTAATACCAATACACCAATCGTGTATGAGACAGCCCTAGCATGTATTCAATTAGGATGGTGGGTGTTAGCGCTGAAGTGGTGACATGTGGAGGTGTAGGAGGGCTACTGGGCCCCGAGATATAGGCCCTGAAGCCTTTCCCCAGGGTCGGACACGTAAAAAAAAAATATTACTGAATTTATAAGTGAAGACGAAGGGGAACTGCATAGCTTGGTGAATGAGTATGGGAGAGTGTGGAAGAAACAGAATCTAAAGGAGAATGTAGGGAAGAGTAAAATTATGGTCTTCTAGAGAAATGACGTCCCTCAATGTACAGTGAGGTTGGAGGGTGAAGAAATGGAAAACGTGAGTGCATTTAAATACTTGGGTAGTGTGATGAGTAAGGATGGAAGTTTGGGGGATGAAGTGCTTGAAAGGGTATAACAAGGAAGAAAGGTTGCTGATTCTTTGAAAGCAGTGATAAGAAATAGGGAAGTGAACATGGAAGAAAAATGTCGCTCCATGACAGTATTGTGATAGCAACTCTAGCGTATGGAAGTGACGCTTAGACCTTGTTGGATGGACACAAGAGTGAGAGCAGTGAAAATGAGCTATCTGAGAGGAGCATGTGGAGTTACATGAAAAGACAGACTAACAAATGAGGAAGTGAAGGAGCACTGTGGTGTGGATGTGGATGTGATACAAAGCATTAGGAAAAAGTCACTGTGTTGGTTTGACCATGTGGAGAGGATTTTTTTTTTTTTTTTTTTTTTTATGTGTCCGACTCTGAGCATAGGCTTCACAGCCTTCTTTCAAGGCACAGTAGTCCTCCTACATGCCGCACACCTATACATGTCACCACTTCGACGCTAACACCCACCGTCCATATTGAATACATGCTAGGGCTGTCTCATACAGGACTGGTGTATTGGTATTAGCGGGGGTATTTTTGCGACATGTCGGCGGAAATGGAGAGCGAAATACTAACGAGGAGAATGTATGTGAGTCAGGTGGATGGGGGGGAGAGGGAGGGGGAGACAGAGGGATTGAGTTGAGAGATATATGGGAGAGGGGTGTGTGTGCTGGTGGGAGGGCAGTGAACTGGCAGGGGACAAGGCGACATGGAAGCGATTTGTTTGTGGCTACCTCTTACGATATGAAGGCGTCTGACAATAAACAGATAGATAGGAAAATACTTTTTAAAAATATGAATGAAAATGTTGCCACGGTCTATAGTCGCGCCACTTAAAGGGTAGAGGAAGATACAGAGTTATACAATATCTTGTAGGAAATTCTCGATGGGGACGAGACGTTGATAACTGGCGACTTTAACCAGCCAACCATTACTTTAAATACTCTCAATGGTATAAGTAATGATGACACAAGAATGACGGATTTTACTGAGAATAACTTTTTTTTTATATGTGTCACAGAACGACAAGGGAGTGTGGTATCTTACACCTTGTCATAATCACACACTAATATATGTTATCAAATCCAATTGTGGGTTAACACAACTTCGAATGAGCATAATCTCACGGTACTTACCATGGACCGTAACACAATGCACATTAGGGTAAAACAAAGATGCCGGACCATAAAATAGTCGATTTTGATTCGAGTAGGAACACCTTTAGTTCACTGTCTTAACATCCGGAAAAAATGAACGACATAAATGACATACGGGCAAAACTAAGCATATGCTCATGTCTCCTTAAAAACGAGTATGTGCCGATGAAATCAAGGCAAGGAAAAGGTAAAAACAAACCAGTTTGGTTTAATGCAGACATTAGCAGAGCATTTGAAGAAAAACACTGTCTCTACATTTTGGTTAAAGGTCACACCAGCGAATGTCATGAGACAGTATAAAAATATTAATTAAATGAAAAAAAAAAAGACAAAATAGAACAGCTGATCGGCAATCTTACATGAACATAGCCGAAACGGGCTCACCCAATCCTAAGATCATTTATGAATACATGTACGGTAATGAACGATTAAAAACCCCTATTGACCCACTCTTTAGCACAGAAAGTGCCTTTACTTCGGGTGACTGAGAAATTGCTTTCGTTTTCAATATTTTTTTCAGTTCAGTCATCACAAAAGACTCTACTGTAATCACTGAAGTGCAACGACAGATTTGAGTACACTGGAAAGTATTAATTAATATGCACATTAGCACTAGTGACGTCAGAGATAAACAGTAAACTGAATAGTAACAAAACCCTTGTCCAGATCATTTTTACCCTAGACTATTAAAAAAATGCAGCGGATGTACTATGTTATCCCCTTACATTTTTATTTTTTACAAATCTCTACAGCAAAGAAAGGTTCCGGGAGATTGGAGGCTGGCCAGTCTAACTCCTATAATACAGTAAATAGAGCAGTAGAGATCAGCCTGGTTACTATTGGTCAGTTAGCTTAACCTCGGTCTTGAAGAAAATCCTTGAATCATTAAAAACAGAATAATTGAAATCCTAGAAACTAATAACGTAATCAGTAACAGTCGGTACGACTTTAGGTCTCGATCATGCCTCACAAAACAAATCGAATTTCCACGTAGCCTTTTACAGTTAATGATAGTATCAGGTCCCTAGATATAATCCTTTTTAGATTTCCAGACAGCCTTTGACGAAGTACCACATTACAAAATAATGAGAAATATAAGATTAGTTGGAATCGATGGAAACATTCATTACTGGACTGGTAGCTGGCTAAGTGACAAAGTAACGTACCGTAATAACTGGAGTGGAGCGCTCCTACTTTTAGGGAATTATCCCCAGATTTGGAACTTTTGAGGAACTTATTGAATAAAATGGGGATTTCGAAAAATTTAGGGAATTCTAGGGATTTTTTTTTTTTTTTTAAATAAACAGGGATTATTTAGGGAATATGTCCGTATGCACTTAAACCACACCGGCGCCAGTATGAGGTACTACATCTAACATAAACTATTCAAATATCTCGCCTAACCAGTCAAATGTCCAACGCCCACGTAGCAGGTACTCACTGGCTGACAGAACCCAATTCCCCAATTTGAACTCGCAGCCAGTGAAAATGCAGGAGTAACGATGGATCTGTTGTCAATGGTGATTTGCCCATCGGCTTACTTGCACTGAGTGCCCTCAGCTGAGCAGCTCAGCCTCATCGTCAGTGTTGTATAACTTGTGTGTGGGTCACGTGGTAATGAGCTTAGCGTCTTTTCATTTTCTCATGATATTCTAAGATCTAAATAATAATGTAGTGCTGATGTCTCAGTTATGTTTGCAGTCATGAATGATGAAGATGCAAATAGTGACAAGAATATGAATAATGACATGTATGTGTATCATATACGCGGTGAAGACTGATATGGATTAGGCTTAGAAGTTGGGACCTCTGCTAACTTTCAGACAGTAGTGTAAGGAGTTTGGGCCCATGTGTTTTTTACTATTATTAGTAAGTTAACAGTCAAGCTAAGAACCGTGTGGAACAGTCGTTTTATTCATCAAGTCATTTTAGGATTTATTCTTTCATGATAGCGGGCATGGAAAAGAGAATTAGCCTAATATAATTTTCAGCAATCAGGGGAACGAATATCAGAAAATTTCAGTAGGCTGCTGAAACTGAACGCCACTCGACAGCCATAATCACCGAGTACTTGGCCTAGACACAGTGTGTAGAAGTGAAGTAACCCTTTGTGTTTTGTGTACTTGTAGGCGATTTTGAGTTTGCAAATGATTATGAAAACGACTAGCAACACTAATGAAAAGTGGCATTTTCAAAAAACTTTTCAGGCATTATGCAACGAAAAATCTGCTGAAAATTATTTGGGGAACTTTGACCAAATCTAGAGAAAACTAAGCAGCTGTCTGGGGAAATAAGGTAACAGTAAACTGGGAGCCCTGGGTGGGACAATTTGGGCCCCCGAGACTAGTGGTATTAATCAGGGATCAGTGTTGGGACCATTTTTGTTCATAGTGTATATTACTGATATCGATGTTGAGCTCCATTTCTAAATTTGCGGATTACACAACAATCGGCAATATTGTGATAACTGAACAGGACAAAATCAGCCTTCAAAATGACCTTAACAATATTGCTGAATGATCCGAGAAATGGCAAATGCCCTTCAGTGTTATTAAGTGCCAGTTACTGCTATATGGGACAATTATATACTGTATATATATATATATATATATATATATATATATATATATATATATATATATATATATATATATATATATATATATATATATATACATGATTGCAATATGCAAGACCAGATCATTAGCAAGTACTCACAAGTTAAAGATTTAGTAACAATCTAAAATTTTCTAATCAGTGTATCCTTGCTGCAGATAAGGCCAATAAAGCCCTACGATGTACGAAAAAGCATTTTACCTATGAAAACAAAAGTATCGTGATCCCTCTATACAAATGCGGTTAGGCCACACTTAGAATTTGGTGCTTAGTTTTGGTCACCATATCTGGCCAAAAATATAAAGAAATTCGAAGCTGTACAGCGTAGGGCTACCAAGTTAGTCCCTAATAAACCACATCTCGGGAGCCTTAAAGAACTGGATTCATTCTCTAAGAAAATGTAAAATCGGGGATCAGCTAATTAAATGCCTTAAGATATTCAACAGTTTTAGTAATCTGCTTGCATGAGTTTCTGCATGTTGGTCAGTTGAATGATGGATTGTATGAGTAATGAGACTGAGTATATCAACAGTGGATTTTTCATGGCGAAAGCTCTTCGTTCATCAAATAAATAGTAGAATTATGATATTTTCGACTGTGTTTATTAATGACATTCTAAAATACTTTGCCAAAGAAAACGTAATAGCGATTGGTCTGTAATCAGAGGAGTCAGAGGATTTTCCTTTCTTCGGAATTCAGTGGATATTGGCTTCTTTGCAAGAATTACGGAATGAAAAAATGTATGTATAGTCTGACTACTTTGGCTAGAACAGGTGTTCTGGGGAACACTTTTGCAAGACTACTATAGGGTTTCCATCAGGACGTGGAGCTTTGTTGGTTGGTAAATTGTCTAAGATAGATTTCGTATATCAAGTATGTATTTTTAGTGGATCAATTTCAAGAGAGTCAAGCTCAAGTGCAAGACCGTTTTGAATGACTTTACTAAGGGAGAAGACAAAGGATGAACTGTCAAGGACAAAAATATTTGCCAGCTATTCTGCTATGTCTTCTTCTCAATGAAAATAAGTCTGTCGTTTTCTTCTCTTTTAAAAATAACAGGGAATCGTCTATGGTCACAGACCTTTATTAAGCCTTTCTTAGCTTATATATTATCTACCTTCATATCTCTTTATATCGACGGCTTGGCGGCTGTTTCATCCTCATTAATAATTTCCGGACTCCGGTTGTCGATTATGGTCGATAAACGACTGAAAAACAAAATCCATGGGCAAGCGGGTAAACCAAGCGAATTTTAGGGAAGGGCACTTAATTATAAAGACCTCTCGGCCTAAGCTTCATTGGCCGAGTTGTTAGCATTGGTAGCTACCAGGGTTCAAGTAAGTGTGCGACTTAGACCCAGGTGTCGATATATCTTATGTGAATTGGAAAGTGAAATATTTACTTAAAGGAACACGTAAGGAAAGGAATTGTAGTAACATGAACGATCCTGTAGCCTTGTGTCACTGGATAGTGGATTATTAACCTGCCACAGGCTCAAAGAACTATGGTGCTGAAATGAGCTTCGCAGGTAGGTGGCTAAACCCAAACCAGTAAAGTGACCGCTTCCGATTGTCGTCAGTGCACCCACTGACAAGTATAGACCCTGCGTGATGAGACAACATATAATAATAGGAGCGTATCATGCACTTAATTTTTTCTTGTTCTTAATCAACTTTGTTCTCTCCGACAAGAAGAGAATGTTTTCACCTTTGTTTATTTGTTAGTCTGATTGTCTGTAAGCAGGATTACACAAAAACTAAAAGAGAGATTTGGACCAAATTTGGTGGATAGATAACCAATGTCCCAGGGAACAATCGATTAACTTAAGGGACCGATGTTTGTTTGTTTGTGTATTGTTAGCAGGATTACTCAACACTAAAAGAGAGATTTGGACCTAATTTGGTGGGTAGATAGCCCATGACCCAGGGAACACTCAATTAACTTTTGGGACCGATCTGGATCGTATTGCAGATTCTGGATCCGGAAAACACTTTTTTGCGAAACCCTTAATCAGTGATGAGAAAACCTAACCCATTACGAAGAGTTGCTTGGAAATATTCGTTGTCCTTGTCGAAGAGATGCGTTCCACTGAGTACCCCTCTAGTTTCGTCTGTGCTGCTCAAAGTATTATCTGTTGATCTGAGAACTGCTAGGAAATATTTGTTGTTCGTTTGAGTGTATATTTAACACGGATGTCACTTGTATGGAGAACTGAGTATGCTCTGTTCATATTCACTTGACAGTGGTGTTCATTTTAGCATTAAAAAAGTCTCATTACAACTGAATCTCGGGGAAACCTTTCTGTCTTTCCTCGTTCCATGGGGTCAGATAACGTCCAGTGCTGAGCCAGCACCCACGGTCGCTGCATTAATGGGCTGGTTGAGTCACTTCCATTTGGTCCCTGAAGCTGTAAGCACCAGTTAAGTTGCATTATGACTTGAAGCTAGATATCGATGGTGAGGGGAACTGTACCTTATAAAGTAATAATGTAAAACTAGAAGTAAATTGGGAGGTACTTAATTAGGCTCTGTGGTGCAATTCAAGTTTTCATATAACATTTTAATGACCAACATGTCCACGTCAGTCAAATAACGGAACTTTGTTTCTTGGGATTGATAGTCTGATTTTTTTTTTTTTTTTTTTCATTGTGATTACTGCCACTACCCGTACTGTTAACTGATAAAGAATGTTCATACCTAAGTAGTTTTTTTTATTATTATTGCTCGGAAGAAGGAACCAAAGCCCAGGAGTTCGGAAGAGTGTTCCCTGTAAGAAAAAACAAAAACAAGATTAGAGAGAGCCAAATTCAAGATCCGTTCATTTCCAAATGCCTAGATAAACTGCGTTTGAAAAACTGGAGTTCATAGGCAGTAGGAAATACAGACAAGGGAAGACATTTCCACAGTTGACCTGTTGCATACATGAAGGGCGGGGTATAATGGTTAACTCTTGCATCAGAGAGTTGGACAGAAAAGGGACTTTTTTTTTCTTTTTTTTTAACGCACGGAAGAAGGAACCAAAAACCAAAAGCCTGTAACATTGTTTCCTCCATGAAAAAAGCAAAAACTAACTAACTGAAAGCCAAGTTCAGGAACTATTAATTTCGAAAAGTCTGGATACACTGCGTTTGAAAGACTTTTTTCTTTTATGCGAGGAAGAAGGAACCAAATGCCATGAGCCCGCAATAACAGTTCCTTCCAAAAGAAAAACAAAATACAATAGAGAGCTATATTCAGCAGGAAGTACAGATAAGGGAAGACAGTTCCAGAGTTGACTGTTGCATACATGAAGGATTGGGAGTAATGGTAAATTTTTGCGTTAGTGAGCTGGACAGAAAATTGGATAAGAGTTTGTTGCTAGGCAGGTGTTACCTGCCTGCCTTAGTGGTGGAGGGATGCAAGCAGAGAGTTCAGAGGAACGGTGACCATTGAAGTTAAGATAGAAAAGAGATAAAGATGTAACAGTGCGGCAAAGAGACAGAGGTTGAAGGGAGCCAGTAAGAATGGGAGAGTAAATGAGACGAAAATTTTGGCTCCAGCTTGTTGAAAGAGAGCTGTATTTGGGAAGCCTCCCCACACTTGAGAGTTTTTTTCTACACAGGGGCGAATAAAACCAGTGTATACGGTCAACTGTGCAGAGGCAAAGAAGGCATGGAGTCGGCTTAGCACACCTAATCTCTTGGAAGCAGATTTTACATGTAGGATAATATGATCTTTCCAAGATTAATCTCGAGAGATGAAACCCCAGGTATGTTTAAGGATGATGCAGGATTGAGTTTGATGTTGTTAGAACTTGATGGATACTTCTGCAGAAGATTTTGGAGAGTTGAAAGATGTAGTAACTGAGTTTCTGAAGCAATAAAAACAACAAGACTTTTATCCCAATCAGAGATATAAGCTAAGGAAGACATTAGGTGTGACATAGCCTTATTCCTTGTTTACTGAAGTAACTACTGAGATGGATGCTGCGGGAAGCTAATGGAAAGGTTAAGGGTGGAGTCGTCAGCGTATGAGTAGATAGGGCTAGATGTACAGCTTGGAAGGTCATTTATGAATAGAATGAAGAGAGCTGGTGATAGGATAGTACCCTGAGGAACACCAATATTAATAGCTCTAAGAGAAGAACGGTGGCCGTCTACAACTTCTGCTATAGAACGACCAGAAAGGAAGCTTGAGAAGAAGGCACAGATAGGACAGAATCGTAAGAGGGCAGCTTGGAAATTAAAGATTTATGCCAGCCTAAATCGAAAGCCTTTGAGATGTCTAGTGCAAAGACAAAACTTTTCGCCAAAGTCCCGAAAGAGCCTGAAAGGTAGGTGAGAAGAACGCCAGTGAAGCGTCCCTGGCGGGACCCATACTGACGATCGGAGAGAAGGTTGTGATAGGAAATGTGCTTTAAAATTTTTATATTAATAATAGACTTTAAAACTTTTGAAATACAGGATGTTAAAGCATTTGGATGATAGTTTGAGGGCTGGGAATGGTCACCCTTCTTTGGGACAGGGTGAATGAGAGCAAACTTCCAGGAAAAAGGAAAGGTACAAATTGCCAGAGAAGGCGAAAGGGTTTACCTAGGCACGGTGTAAGCACAGATGAACAGTTCTTGAGGACAACAGGAGGGACCTAATGAGGCCCAAATGCCTTTCACTTCACCAACTCAAACCTTTTGGACTTGACATCTTGATTTAGCATCAATGAATACCAGTCTAAAATCCATTCGCTTGCTACAGCTCTCCTTTAACCTTAACAGAAGCATCTGGCATTGTGAAAAGGTTATCAGTTGGAATTCATAGACACCCTGAATCCCTGCTAAGCTCTTTAATCACTGATAAAATCACCTCATAAGAGTGAATTTTCCTACCACTGAGATGGTGTCAGCAGGTCATTTACATTGTCTCGAAATAGTGTAAGTACCGAAAGAGATCTTTGTATAATACGCGGCATCAATCAAATGGGTTATATTCTCAGTTGAAAAAAAGTAATAATACTTTGGTGTTAACTGAGTAAAACGTTTATGAGTGTCAATCGCAACAAAAGGGTTGACGAGATTTACGATCTTTACAATTGGCGTCTTATTCCAGTATGTTCTTGTTACTATCTCGTAATTTTTATTCATCGTTAGAGAGGTAATGAAGTTACTGAAGTTGGTACTGAAACTGGCCCATGAAAACAAAAAGTTCCCTCTAAACTGAATAAACCCGTCTGGAGATCATGTTCTTGTTATTATCTCATAATTTTATTCAGCTTTAGAGCAGTAAAGAAGTTACTGAACTTGGTACTGAAACTAGCCCGTTAAAAAAAAGTTTCCTCTAAACTGAATAAACCGTCTGGAGATCCTGGTAAAAAAATAAGAGAAGTCGTCTGAATGAACGAGTTAAAGTACTGAACGCTTTAGTTCCACATCTTTGGAGTCATATGGAATATATACTGCGTGACGCCGTATCCTGCGAATGGTGGTTTCTGCAATAGGACTTCCCGGCATTTTTCTCCTTACTTAGTGATGATTCTTTCAGCGACGACACATTGCCTTCCCTTAAATTAACCCGGATTTTCTTTTTCTTTTTTTTTTTTTCAGTTTCTAGGACCTCCTTCCTAATAAATTATTTTACATATTTATTTGCCCTTAATATTCTTGTGTGTTTATTATGTCGGTTTGATAGCAATATAGATTGCATTATTAACCACTTTGGCAAGATAATGTATTTTTATTCTTAATCTTGTTATTTCCATAGTAATTTCATTCAGTAAAGGAGAGCCTGTGGTGGCAAAATGGGTTTCGGAGACTTTATGTAACTCATCTCGTCCGAAAAGCATATCCTAGGTCGATTAAAACCATGTGGGGTAGCACGATCAGTATGAAAACTTGGGTCCTATGGTTGCAGGAGTAAACAAAGATGAAGACATTAACGTGCCACATGCAGGAATATGCTGGTAAGGTACGGATGCTAGAGAGCCTCCTGAGCTGACGAGCCTCAGTCTCATTCCTGGTCTGCTTCCTCTTCGTCTTCGAGTAACCAAGGCAGTCTGTTTCTCAGTGAGGGAAACTTTTCCAAGTAGTTCTTATTCTGTTTCCCACCACATTAATCTCCACACACCCTTACTGACGAGACTGCGTGAGTGTGTGTGCGTGTGTGTGTGTATCCGTGTGTGTGTGTGTGTGTGTGTGTGTACGTGTGTATGAGTGGAAGTAGAAAATGAGAGTAAATATAAAACAGAATAAAAGAAAGTGAAAGAGTGAGTGAATAAAAGAGAGTGAAAGATTATGAGTATTTTTTTTTTTTTTAAGATTTACGCCGTGTCCCCGTTTTTTTTTTTTTTTTTTCTTATTAGGGCTAAGGCGTTGCCCCTGGGTAGTGGACTTTGGTTGTGGAGCGTGTAGCACTTTATGACCGGATGCCCTTCCTGATGTCTGCCAGTGACACTTGAGTGGACTCGAACCATCGACCCATCGGTCAGAGCTCTCTAATCCACTGAGCCACGACTGCTATACCTCTTCCAGCAATGCAGCTTACCCTGTGTAGCAGGTAGCAGGCCAGTTTAACCCCCAGCCAGAATATACCCGGGTATAAAGTAGCCTAGACCAGTTTATACCCGGGGTATAAAATGGCCTTGGCCAGATTATACCCCGGGGTATAAACTGGCCAGGGGGGTTAAAACGGCCTGTTACACCGGGAGCGTCGCGCGCGAACTCACGACTCTTCGGTCTCGAGTCAGACGCTCTGCCACTGAGCCACCATGTATGTGTGAATGTTGATACTTTTTATATGCTTGTACCGCACTTTTTACTTCAGTAACCCATTCGCAATGATGATGTCTTAGCTTATTTTTAGTATCTCCAGACTACTATATTCAGCCTGGGAAGGACATCTCGCACTGTACCTGTTCAAGTAGGTTGTACTGAACCACTCTGCTTCAAAAAGTTTTTCTCAACCTGAACAGATTAGTCTAGATATCCAAGATAATAAAAAAAGCATCATCTTTTTCTAAGAGTAAGTTTCTCACCATTCTATGACGCACTCAGGTGAATATGAATGTTTAGCCTTAGCTGAAAGAGAGTACCAGAGTCAATTCGAACATGAGAGGGTTAATGGTGTCAGTATTAACTCCTTCAGCTTCCGCTGATGCACTTACAGCTGAGTAAAACCGTCTATCTTAACTGGAATCGAACAGTAGAATTTTTTCGACAACGAAAGTGTTGATAACTTTATTCTGTGAAGATATAATGATGATGCAACATTTTGAGTAATAATCCAAAGCGGCAGGTGAAACGCGTAGAGATGTGAAACTATGGTTATTCTTGTATACAGTGAACATAACAGTGATTATAATGTAATACTGTATTACGATCGGAAGAAGAGTTATCACTAGATGGTACGCGCCTATTGTGACATACTCGTAAATCTCTGCTCTACTGGGCACCTAAGAATAATGGCCGAAGTTTCCCATGAGTTTTCCTCATAAAATACAGCCCGACAATAAAAGTGAATTATTGTTTCTTCAACGGCGTTCCTCTGTAAAGTTTACTGTTTGGGCTCGTATTCTTAATTCTTACAAAATGCAGTAATATTTCTCCCCAGCTGACAGTTGGTGCTGTAAAGACGAAGATTATACTCACCAAACGCGGTGCCTAGAACCAACTAAATACCGGACAAGAATTTACTATCTGTCTGTTTGGGAGGAATCTGAGTGTGAAATGGAGGGAGAGTAAGAAAGTGTTTTGGAAGGAGGTAAAGAAAGTAAGGCAGTGTGAAAGGGGAAATAGTAGGGGAGTGAATGATAGGAATAATAGATTGTTGGTGGAGAAGAGAGAGAAACTGAGGAGATGGAAGGAGCACTTTGAGAATTTGTTGAATGTGGAGAGTGAGAGCAGTGCAAGTATAAGTGGTTGGGGAATGGCTGGGAGAAGAAGAGATGAGAGGAGGGAGGAAGAGATCAGTAGAGCGGAAGTAGTGGAAGCGACGAAGAATATTAAGTTGGGAAAGGCCCCAGGAATTGATGGAGTGTGTGGTGAAATGCTTAGGTATGGGGGTGAGATTGTTGTGGAGTGGATATGGAAGTTGTGTAGATTGGCTTGGGAAGAGGGAAGGGTTCCACAGGACTGGAAATCAGGTATATTTGTTCCTTTATACAAAGGAAAAGGAAAGAGAGAAGTATGTGGTAACCATAGGGGTATTTGCCTACTTAGTGTGACTGGTAAAATATATGGTAAAATACTCATTGATAAGATTAGGCATATAACAGAGGAGCTAGTTGGAGAAGAGCAAGGGGGATTTAGGAATGGAAAAGGGTGTGTAGATCAGATATTTGTTCTAAGATGTTTAGTGGAGAAGTATCTAGAGAGGGGAAGGAAAGTGTATGCTGCCTTCATGGACTTGGAGTAAGCTTATGACAGAATAGATAGGCAAGGTATGTGGAAGGTATTAAGAATATATGGAGTGGAGGGGAAATTGTTGAGTGCTGTGAAGAGTATGTACGAGGGAGCTAGGGTTACGGTGCGAGTGGATGGTGAGCTGAGTGAGTTCTTTGATCTCAATGTGGGACTGAAACAGGGTTGTGTGATGTCTCCAT
This sequence comes from Coenobita brevimanus, assembly GCF_032717465.1. Taxonomy (NCBI): domain Eukaryota; kingdom Metazoa; phylum Arthropoda; class Malacostraca; order Decapoda; family Coenobitidae; genus Coenobita; species Coenobita brevimanus. The sequence continues at coordinate 14,105,656 of NC_136958.1, forward strand.
GGCTGTTTAATATATACATGGATGGGGTTGTAAAGGAGGTGCAGGGTAGGGCAGTGGATGTGGGAGTGGCTCTAATGAATCAGGGTGAGATTTGGAAGCTTCCGGTGTTGCTGTTTGCTGATGATACAGTACTTTTGAGTGAAGATGAATGGGAGTTGCAAGGTTTGATGAATGAATTTGGGACAGTGTGTAGGAGGAGGAATCTGAAAGTTAATGTAAACAAAAGTAAAGTTATGGTGTTTGAGAGGAATGAAGTCACAGAGTGTGCAGTGAGGTTGGATGGTGAGGATATGGAGAATGTGAGTGCATTCAAATACTTGGGTAGTGTGATGAGTAAGGATGGAACTTTGGGGGATGAAGTGCGTGAAAGGGTACAGCAGTGAAGGAAGGTCGTTGGTACACTGAAAGCAGTGGTGAGAAATAGGGAGGTGAGTATGTAAGTTAAGAAGTCACTGCATGATAGTATTGTGATCCCTACCCTGACGTATGGAAGCGAGGCATGGACCTTGCAAGAGGGGAACAAGTCAAGAGTGAGAGCAGTGGAAATGAGTTACTTGAGAGGAGCATGTGGAGTGACGGGGAGGGACAGGTTGACGAATGAAGAAGTGAAGGAACGATGTGGGGTGGATGTGGATGTGGATGTGGTTGAGAAGATTAGGAGAAATACACTGAGGTGGTTTGGACATGTGAAGAGAATGGAGAATGAAAGACTGACTAAGAGGGTGTATGTAGGTGAGGTGGAGGGGGGAAGAGGGAGAGGTAGACCGAGGATGAGGTGGAGGGATGGAGTTGAGAGGTATATGAGGGAGGGGGTGAGTTGGGGGGAGGGTAGTCAAATGGCGGGTGACAGAGCGACTTGGAGGCGTTTTGTCTGCGGCCACCCTTTGCGGAATTAGGGCGTCGGGCTATAGATAGATAGATAGACTGTTTTATATTCTAACACATTGTAGTTATTCATATGATATATACAGGAGAGAGAGAGAGAGAATGTGTGTGTGTATATATATATATATATATATATATATATATATATATATATATATATATATATATATGTATATATATATATATATATATATATATATATATATATATATATATATATATATATATATATATATATATATATATATATATATATGCAAGGAGTGAGAGGAGCAATCAGGGAGAAAGAATGAAAGTTGAGAAGCTGAGGATCAAAGAAATGGCAGATGAATACAGAACCAAAGAAGGGAAGGAGTTTGAATCATTGAATTGGAAGGAAATGGATCTGGACAGCCTGTGGAATGCATATAGGGATCGCTTAGTTAGAAATGCTAAAGCGGTGTGTGTTGTGGCAAGAGTAACAACAAAGAAAGGTACGGCATGGTGGGATGAAGAGGTTAAGAGAGCAGTGGAGGAAAAGAGGAAGAGGTGGCTAGAGTGGTCACAGGACAGGGGTTAAATTGAAATTAGAACTGAATATACTGTAAGCAAGAAGTACGTAAAGAGACTAGTGAGGAGGAAAAAGGAGGAGGTAAATGATGATCGACGAAGAAAAATGAATGTAAGCTACCCTGAAAATAAGATGTTTTTCTGGAAAGAGGTGTGGATATGTAGAAGTGAAAGCGGAAAGATGTGTAAAGGTGTGAAGGATGCAGGTGGTAAGTTATTAACCTATAGGGATGAAGTAAGGAAGTGATACAAAGAATATTTTGAAAGCCTACTGAATGGGAATAGAGAGAGCAGAGCCACTGTAATGGTGCTGGGGTGTGCAGAGAAGGAATGCAGTGCCAGGAAACGTGACCCTCGCACTGGTGAAGAGCGGTGTGAAGCGGCTGAAAAATGGGAAAACAGCTGAGGCTGATGAGGTGTATGTGGAGATGATTCAGTGTAGTGTAGAGAGTGGAGTGCAGTGCTTGTTGGAGATATGGAAGAAGGCATGGATGAGTGAAACTGTACCACCAGAGAAGAAAATGGCTGTGATTGTACCCCTGTACAAAAAGAAAAAGGTGAGCGAAGTGAGTGCAAGAATTATCGTGGCATAAGTATACAGAGTGTGGCAGGGAAGGTATATGGAAGAATTATTATAGAGAAAGTAAGAGAGATATCAGAAGTCCTACTGGGTGATGAACAGGGTGGCTTTGACAGTGGCCGGGGATGTGTGGATCAAATATTTATAATGAGACAGATAGTGGTGCAGGCTTGTGAGAAGGATATAAGGTGTTTCTGGCATTCATGGATCTGGAAGGAGCATACTACAAAGTAGACAGAGAAGGGCTGTGGAAGGTTTTGCGCATGTACGGTGTAGATGGTACGTTGCTAGGTGCCGTCAAGAGTTTTTACGATGGAAGTGATGCATGTGTAAGAGTTAATGGACATGTAAGTGAATGGTTCACGATCGGTGTGGGCGTGCGACAAGGATGTATGATGTCCCCATGGTTGTTTAATATATATATATGAATTGGGTGATGAGAGAAGTAAAAACATGAGTAATGGAGAGCGGGATGGCGTTGGTAAGGAATGGTGATGGATGGAATATCTCAAACTTGTTGTATGTTGATGATGCAGTACTACTTGCAAATACTGGACAAGAACTTGGTAGACTAGTGTAGAGTTTTGCTGATGTCTGTGAGCGTTGTACCTTGAGAGTAAATGTAGAAAAGGTAAAGTGATAATTGAGAGAGAAGGTAACTCCCAGTGCGATGTTACAGTGAATGTAGAGAGACTGGAATTGGTGAAAGAATTCAAATACCTGGATACAGTGATAGAAAAGAGAGGAAAATGTGCAAAAGAAGTGAAAAGTATTGTGACACAAGGAAGGAAAGGAGCAGGTGCAGTGAAGGCCTTGATAAGAAACAGAGGCTTGAGTGTTGCAGCTGCACGAGGCCTACATGATGGAGTGTTAGTGCCAACTTTAACATACTGATGTGAGACTATGGTGTGGCATGAAAAGGAAAAGTCGAGAGTGACAGCAGTGGAGATGGGACTGCTGATCAATGTATGTGGAGTACGGAGAGTGGGTAGGATACGAAATAATGTGATTCTTGAAAGATGTGGAGTGAGGAAGTCTGTGGACACCAGAATCGAAGTGAGTGTACTGAGATGGTATGGTCATGTGGAGAGAATGGATAACAACAGAGTGGTGAAAAACGTATATCTGAGCGAATGTGAAGGAGGGAGGAGGCGAGGTAGGCCAAAGAGAGGGTGGGGGTATATGGTGGAGGAGTATGTGAGGAAGTGAGGTTTGGAAGTCGGTGAGGCTAGGGGACTGACAAGAGTTCGAGCTTGCCAGTGAATATTGTGAGAAGTGCATGATCAGGGATTTGGCACCGCTTTTTAACGTGACAGAGTCAGGATTAACTAAATCGGATACGTTTATGTGAAGCTACAGAACGTGGTGAATGTTTTGGGGGTATCAGATACAGCCAGGATTCCGGGGGCTTGAACGGTGAGCGAATGGAAGCGTGGCCCATTGGACTGGGCAAATTTGGACTGTCTGGACTTGCTAGTCCTCATCTTGCCCTATACTGTAGTGGGAAAGGAGGTCCAGATGATTATGATTATATCTATCTATCTATCTATCTATCTATATATATACAGATATAGATAGATAGATAGATAGATATATTCATGATATATATACAGATATAGATATAGATATAGATATAGATAGATAGATAGATATATTCATGATATATGTGGTAGGTGGGGGCGCTCATCATCCACTTACTCGATGTAGTGCTGCTGTCGGGTGTCTGCCCTTTCCTCTCCTCCATTCTTCTTTCCTTCCATCCTCTTCTGTCTTCCTTTCCTTCATTCTTTCCTTGTCCTTCTGCCTACAGGTAACTTTATACTCCCTCTTCTGTCTTTCTTTCCTTCATTCTTTCCTCTTCCTTCTCCCTGAGGGTGACTCTGCACTGAGTGACAACCCAATGGTTTCCTGTACAATACACCAGGAAACCATTTACTACGCTGGGTGGTAACCATATAACCAAATTTTGGCGCCTGGTGGTTTAGTGGGTAATTATTGCGCTCCAATCGGATTGAGCCGTGAAGGTTTATATCTAAGGGGTGTTTGGAGTTGATTGCTTATGTAATGTCACTCAGGGATGGGTGAGGCTGGTCACTCTTATCTTAAATGTCGGGACCAACTGCCTAGCCCCGAGCTCCTACGCTCCTCGTGGGGCAATGTAGGATTGGATGATGATGGCTGGATGAATGTATATAGATAGATAGATAGATAGATATAGATAGATAGATATGTTCATGATATATATATATATATATATATATATATATATATATATATATATAGATAGATAGATAGATAGATAGATATGTTCATGATATATATATATATATATATATATATATATATATATATATATATATAAAATTAGTGTGTGTGTGTGTGTGTGTTACTCACATACATAGACGCATATAGTTGAAGGATTGTAAGTATATGAGATGATACAACACAGTAAGGGCTCTATCCGGCCGCTCAGTAATTGCCAAAATGAGAATTATTTTTGAACTGCACTTCGCCTTGAAGATAGTTGTTTGCGGCCTACCATTCAAAAAAGCACATGCCCAAATGAGAGCTGTTTCTGAACAGTTACAACCACCATCACAATCACAGCAACCACCACCACCACCATCATCATCACAGCTACTAACACCACCATCATCATGGTTACCGCAGCTACCACCACCACCACCATCATCACAGCTACTGCCACCACCACCACCACCCCCCTACAACTACCATCATCACAGCTACTGCCACCACCACAACCTCTATCACTGCTACCACCACCACCACCACCACCATCACACCTACCACCACCACCACCTCCACCACAGCAACCACCACCACCACCACCACCATCACAACTACCACCACCACCATCATCACAGCTACCACCATCATCATCACACTACCACCACCAACATGACCATCACCATCACACCTTCAGCTACCACCACCACCACCACCATCACATCTACAGCTACCACCATCATCACAGCTACCACCATCACCAATACCACCACATATATCATAATTTTTTTCTGAATAAAATTGTTTGTTCGTAGCATCAGTAAGGTAACAGACATCAGGCAGCAGATATGCAATACCTGCTCTGTCTCTGTCTCTGTCTGTCTGATTGTCTGTCTGTCTGTCTCTCTGTCTGTCTGTCTGTCTCTCTCTCTCTCTCTCTCTCTCTCTCTCTCTCTCTCTTATCCTCTGTAGAGATGCCTGAGACCCCACAGAAATGGCCTGCCGTATTTTCCCCAATACAGGATATGTATCATCACTGGGACAATTATTAGGAGCCAAAACGCCCCTCCAGAATCTGGGACCCAATATCTCTCGTAGTCGTGGCCGAGGCGTTTTCAAAAATGTTAGATTGTAAGGTTGAAAGAAGAAAGAATTTTCAAGTTGGTCTTGTCCTGGATGGCAGGAGAAAGATGAGTCTGGGGTTTGACTGCAGTTTTTTCCCAAAGGGAGTTATCTTGGCAAGTAGTACTAAGGTAAAAGCGGTTTATGCTAGCTAACGCCGTGCCCTCTTCTCCTGCCTTTTCCATTGTGCCTCTCCTGTTTCCTACCGCGTCCCAACCCCTCCTGCCCTGTCTCTCCAATTTCCCCTGTATATGGTTGTCATGAGTGTGGGCACGTGTATGATGAATCTGTGGTGATTTCCATCAGGTGTGTGGTGTGGCTTTGCATGACATCACGTTGTACTGTGTACAACATTCCCCAACTAGAATTCCCACTGCTGTTTCCTCCAGCTTTCTCGAATTTAGGCAAGACTTTCCTCAAACCTCTAGTTTAAATATTAACAGCATATACTGTATGTCACAAGCTATTATGTAGTGTATTATGATATCTTAGTGTCCTGACATTCCAACCAACCTGTCAGGTTTAATTAAAACCCTATGTCCAATTTTTAATGTCCTACACACACACACACACACACACACACACACACACACACACACAAACACAAGACCAAAATTATAGTACATTACGAGGCAACACAAACACACACACACACACACACACACACACACACACACACAAACACACGACCAAAATTATAGTACATTACGAGGCAACACACACACACACACACACACACACACACACACACACACACACACACACACACACACACACACAAACACACGACCAAAATTATAGTACATTACGAGGCAACACACACACACACACACACACACACACACACACACACACAACACAGACAACACGAATATCACCTCGCTCCGCGCTGGCCACCCTTGGCCACAACTGCCCACACCTAAATAGTATCTTTATATGAGTCAAGCTCTGTACTAGGTTAAACTAAATGGTGTTCTAATATAATAGAGCATGTATAAGCAAAGGTGTTGTCCAAGTAAAAGAAAACCTACAATTAGTGCAAGAATGCGCTGGTCAACCCATCATCAGCTCAGTGTCGTCTAGCAAGGTGATGCATCCTTGTAAGTAAAATCTTTGTAAGTATTACCACAAGATGAGCATCATCTTTAGTAAAGTGAATATGCAAGGAGCTAAAAAAAGGGATAAAGATAGAAAACAAGATGATTTCTACCGGGAACTGGATGAAATGGAAACATATAACAAACAAGTAGAGAGGCGAATAAACTGGAGAAGGCTTTTAAGAGTGAAATGGATGAAATTAAGAAGCAACTGCACATGCAGAAGGAAGAAAAACAAATAGTAAAGGAATTAAAAAAGACACAACAATAGATGAGCTGTCAGTTGAGGTGGGTTCACTTAGAGGGAAGACTAGTGAAGTGGCAAGTACAGTTGTCAACCGTGAGAGTAGTATGGAGGAGTTCAGAAATGATACACAGTAGACCAGTGCCGTGATACTGAAGAGAAGATAAGCCAGGTGAATGAAGTAATGCAAAGTTACAAAGATGATGTGGAAACTACGTTTGCTGAAATGGTGAAAGTAAGAAGAAAAAAAAAAAAACATTAGAAACTAAGTGAAGGAAATTAAACAACCCAAAATTGGCCACAGATTCAGCAGATATCAATAAATCTATAGTAATCACTGGTATAGATGAAGAAGAAATAAAAAAACAAAATTTCGAGGAACAAAGAAGGAGATGGCAAATATACAGAGCATACTGAAGGAATTATCAGAGGAAACTTGTGATAAAAACACAGAGGAACACAAAAGGCTAGAGAAATATGAGAGAAATAAGTCAAGGCCCCTGAAAGTAACCTTCCAGAATGCAAACACTCTGGAGGAAATACTAAAAAATGCAAACAAGCTCATGGAAAAAGAGGAATTTTAAAAAGCTTGAATAAAAAGATGACTAACTCAAGAGGGATTGGGAACACTAAAGGAGAAGAGGGTGGAGGCAAAAACAAAGAACGAGGACAGATCAGAGGAAGACATGAGTAAATTTTTTTTACAAAGTAATTGGATTGCAGGTACAAAAGTGGTACATAATGAACAGGGAATAAAAAGAAGGAAGGTAGTAGACTCAAGTTATGGCAAGTGTGTAAACAAGATGATTAAGTTGATGTAGCCTACTCAAATGTAGATGGAATGATATCTAAATTATTAGAGATGAAAGACTATACCAAAGAAAAGGAACCACATATTATATGCCTAACTGAAACAAAATGAACCCCAAAGATATCAACGATACCTTAAACTTATAGAGGAATACAATATATGGAGAAGAGGTAAGAAAAGGGAGAGGATTTATAATCTAAACAAAGAAAAATCTACATAAAAAAAAAAAAAAATAGATATACCCTCACAGGTAGAACTGATTGCATTGGAGATTAACATCGGAATGGAAATTAACTGTGGCAGATTTATACATGCCACCCCAAAACAAACATTTGGGAAACAGATGAATATGAAGACCTGGAAGAAAGCACAAATCAGAGTTTAAGAACATTACTACATAGAAGGAAGAGAAAACTGAAAGAAATATATTATATGGAGATTTCAATACAAATATTAATTGGAATACTCAAGATGTAAAAAGCCATGAAAGCTGTTTTGAGCAAAGGCTCCTGGATTTTGTGCAGCAGTTTTTCCAAACACAGCATGTGAAGGAAAACACCAGAAAAAGAGGACTTGATCCACCATCACTAGATTTTATATCTATTAGGCAAGAAAATGATACTGAGAAAATAATGTATCACTGTCCATTCCGCAAAAGAGACCATGCAGTATTAAACTGTAACTTCAGGACTGCGTATAACATAGTTACCAGTAATGAAAGTTACAAAAAGAGTCTAAACTACAAAAAGGCAACTGTCATGACCTGAAGAAGTACTTCTTAGAGATAGACTGGGAAAAGGAGCCTAGAGGACAAGATTTAAATATCATATATAGAAAATTCTGTTAATTTTGTGAAATAGGAGTCCAAAACTACATCCCTCAGCACAAAGAAACAGAAATGAAAATAAAGAAATGGTTTAATACAGAATGTAAAACATCAAAAGAAAAATGATACTTGCTGGAGAATAGATACAGAAGACACAATAGTGAGAGAGCATATAACAACTATAAACAGGCAGGAAATCATTATACAAAGATAAGGAGGGAGGCTCAAAGACAGTTTGAGGAAGACATTATAAATAAAAGTAACTATCAACCTGAGCTATTTTACAGCTACATCTGAAGCAAAACCAAAGTTAAAGGTAAAATACAGTCCATTACGGACGAGGGGATCATCTATACACAAGAGAAAGCTATTTGTGAAGCACTAAATAAAAACTTCCAATCAGTTTTTATAAAACAAAATAATTTTGAAAGACGATATGGAACACGCATGGCCACACGTATTAACAGCTATACAAATATCAGAAAAAGAAGTACAGGAAGAGTTAAGTAAATCAGACAAAGGAAAAGTATATGGCCCTGACGAAATGTCAGGTTAGGTGCTACGTGAATATAGAGAAGAGTTAAGCAGCTCATTATATTTAATATTCATGGAATCCTTTGGTCAAGGTAAACTACATTACCTGATATTTGGAAGAAAACAAACATTGCTCACCTATTCAAGAAAGAGAATAGACAAAATCCACTCAACTACCGACCAGCATCACTGATCAATGTTGTAAGTAAGATACCAGTACTAGAAAAGCTGATAAGAAAAGTTTGGATAAACCATTATAGAAGAAAACAGTATGATAACAGAAAGGCAGTTCGGTTTAAGAAAGGGAAAATCAAGTGTTACTGATCAATTAAGCTATTATGATAGTTACGAAAACTTTACAGTAAAAAGAAGGATGAGTGGACAGTATATATTTAGATTTCAAGAATGCATTTGACAGAGTGCCGCACCAAAAGCTTTTATGGAAACTGTACCATCAAGGAGGCATCCAAGGCAACCTGTACTGTTGGATGCAGGATTTTCTCAGAAAACGGGAAGTGAGAACAGTTCTAAAGTGAAATTACTCATCGTGGAGGAATGTGAGTAGTAGAGTTCCACAACGCTCAGTGCTGGCACCAAATATGTTTTTAGTATACATAAATGACACAGACAGTAACAATGGAAATGGAAGCTATCTAAATGTTTGCGGATGATGCAAAAATAGAAAGGAAAATTACTAATACAGATTCTTGCAGAGCTACAAGAAGAATTAAATAAGCTTCATGAATGGAGCAATAAGTGGCAAACGGAATTTAATTTGGACAAGAGTCATGTAATTAAGTTTGGTAAAAGTGAGAAAAGACCAGACTGAGATTATAAGTTAGGAAGATCAACTCTACGCATATCAGAATGGGAGAAAGACCTAGGAGTGATAATCAATAACAGACTATCTCCGGCTGACCACATCAGTGTGAGGGTATGTAACATGTACACTGTACACACTGCTCGGAAATACGGAAATAGCATTCACATATATAAGTGAAGACAAGGTGAGAAAGATAACATCATTCATCAGACCAACCTTGGAGTATGCATCAGTAGTCTGGAATCCTCATCTCACACAACACATAGATAAGACTGAAAAAGTACAAAGGGCAGCTACAAGATAGGTACCAAGGTTAAGGGATCTAAGCTACGAAGAGACTAGAAAAATTGAATCTGCCAACACTACAGGACACAAATAAAAGAGGAGACATGATTATGCTATATAAATGCATCTCAGGGAAAGAGAAAACAGACATAAATGAATATATAACCTATGGGAACACATCAGCAAGAGGACACTGCATAAAACTACGTAAAGAAAGGAGATAAAGACGTAGAGAAATTCAGTTTTCCGTATATGGCAATTGATCGGTGGAATGCACTACCGAATGAAACAGTGTGTGTCAAAACTATTCATAAATTTAAGGATATGTATGATAAAAATTGTTTAATACAGGGGACAGTACGAGCATGACTCATTCCTGTAAAGATACAATTAGGTAAGAACAATTAGGCAGGTAAGAACAAACACACACACACACACACACACACACACACACACACACACACACACAAAAGTTATAGTATATTACAAGGCATCTAAGGTTAATGTTGTGCAGTCAAGAATCCAGTCTGCCATGGCCATGAAAGGAATCACAAAGAATGTGGGATCCGTGGTAAAGGCACTGGACCAGGCCTTCAATTCCATGGATCTCAAGAAGGTGTCTGCTGTTATGGACAAGTTAAAATCCCAATTCGAGGATCCGGATGTTAGAACTTCAGTTCTGGAGGGCAGCATGGGGGCTGATACCACTCTGAGCACACGAAGGAAGCTGTAGTTACACTCATTCAGCAAGTGCCATATCACGCCGGACTGGAGGTAATGGACCAGCTCACTACTTAGTCCGTGCCTGCTGGAACTCGTATTGCAGGGGTTGGACGCACTCTTGATCAGGAGGATCAACGCAACAGATGCGTGACTGCACTCAGAAATTAGCTGACACCACACTCGGGTGAGTGAGTCATACTTTTGTTTGGCTGTAAATATCAGTCTTCAGACTACAATTTGGAGCAGACCGGGTTATGTCGTTGAAGTTTACTTTTTTTTTTTTTTAGTGATGCATTGATTAGGAATAAATGTGTTGGGAGAGCTGAATGATTCTTTGATCACGATGGAGGAAGTGCAGGAGGCAGTAAAGGAGATGGAAACAGGGAAAGCTTCAGGTATGGATGGGTGTGCTGTGGAATGCCTGAAAGATGTTCGAGTGACAACTGCTGACTAGTTAGTAAGATTTTGAATGTGTGTTTTGTGAGAGGTATGCTGCCAGTTGACTGGGCAAGTGCTTGTGTGGTCCCGCTGTATAAGGGTAAGGGTGATAAGTATGATTGTACTAGCTTTAGGGGTGTAAGTCTGTTGAATGTTGTAGGTAAGGTGTATGGCAGAATGTTCATTAAGAGAGTTAGAGAGGGTACAAAGGGGGTTATTGGTGATGAGCAGTGTGGTTTTAGGAGAGGGAGGGGATGCGTGGATCAGGTGTTTGCTGTAAGACAGGTGTGTGAAAAGTATTTAAAGAAAAGTAAAGGATGTGTTTTGGGCGCTCATGGATTTAAAGAAAGCCCTTGGCCACCCCATCTGGGATACATGGCGTCTGGCAATGAATGAATGAATGAATGAAATGTATTGCTACGTCCTCACCCCACACTGCCACAAACTCCAACAGCAGTAGTTCAGTACAGGAAGGACGTTGCCCAGTGAGTTGTTCTTACTATGGTCAGCCTTAAGGTGTATTGTACTGTACACAAGGTCAGCTGAGGCGAAAATAAATACTGGCTTCTTGAAGTTTACTGTCTTTATTTTCCAAATAATTCTACCTAATGCTTTCCAACTTCTCTTCATTATTCTCACAAGCACTGGATCTATACATACTTTACTGATTGCAGTTACACTTAATGTTTAACAACACTTCACAGTTATCACACTTAATGCTTGACAACACTTCACAGTTTTTCACAATGGCGACCATCATCCACTCACTTGATGTAGTGCTGCCTACTTCTTCCTTAGCCTTTATCATTCTTTTTCTGTCCCTGCCCTCCTCTCTTCCTTTTTCTCCCAACTTTCCTGTCACTTATTGTTTTTCTTTCTTTTACAGGAGGCTTTGCATTGAGTGACAAGCCAAATGGGTTCCTGTAAGCCAAGAAACCATTTACAACGCTGGGTGGTAACCATATAACCAAACCATACGTGCTCCCTACTTGTCAACAAGTGCGTTGGTGAAGGGTTAGTGCCCCTCCCTATTAAACAAATAACTCAAAGTCAAATGACCACCCCTTACGGGATTATGGCATCTGGCAATAGATAGATAGATAAACCGAAAATAATCTTCACTGACAGTAATTACACTTAATGCTTGCCAGCAACACTTCACAAACTGAACCAAAACCGACAGAACTTCACTCAAACTTAACTGAAAACCAACTGAACTCGTTGTAGTCTCTTATCCATCCTTATATAAACTTGCATTGTTCGAGAATCATCTACTTCTCCACAATTCTGGAACCTGCTGGTCTTGTACTTGCCCTTAGGCAACAACAGTTACCAACTAGGAGACATCAAAACATGCTAGAGTTTTCCTACATTACATAACACTCTAAATCATTACCATATGAACTTAAATTACATAATTTAACAAGCAATGACTTAATCAGGAATGATAAAGAAAAAGAGCAGGAAAATTTATGCATAACTTACGCAATAACTAAACTCACAAACAGCAGGCAAACTGGCAACTCTGACTCGTACTGATACCAGAACTACCGTATGCGATATGCCGAGAAGCTTCTCGAGCACCTAGCTGGCAAATCTCACTTCTTAGCACTACCCCCTCCCTAGTTCTTTGTCGTCCCGACAAAGCTATGCAATATATACAAACATAAACCTTAATCCTAATAAAACATCTAACTAAAAACAGAATAATCCTTCAACTTATCAGGTCTTCTTCTGTGCCGCTTCTGACAATGTCCTTGCTCCTCCACACAGTCCGCTCCTTCTGGAAGGTCTTGGTCCTCTTCCTGATTCACTTCTTCCCTCGGGAAACTGTCTCCATCCTCTCGCACTTCAGCTCCTTGGTCCTCCTCAACATCCTCTGCTGCGGGAGAGCACGATTCCTCGGAGATGTCCCAGCTATACTGTCCTGGCCCATGGTACTGCCACAGACGGTTCACGTGTACCACCTTTGGGTGAGACTTCCTGTCTCCCCAAATCCAATATGTCTGATAGGTGGTCCAACATGGTGTAAGGCCCATCCCATGGGCTTTCCAGCTTTGGTGACTGTTCCTTCTTTCGCTGAGAGTTGTAACCAAACTTGGTCGCCATCCTTGAAGCTCACCTCACTTGACTTGGCATCATACTTGCACTTCATCACCTTTCCTGAAAACTTGAGGGCTCCTTGCACTTGATGATGTACCTCTTCCAGCCTTTCCTGAAGGTGCTTCGCATAGCCATTTTTGTCTGTAGGCAGTTCTTCACCAGGTGGTCGTCCCATTAACAAGTCAACGGGTAAATGTAACTCATGGTCCAACATCAGTTTTGCAGGAATGTAGCTGGTCGACTCATGGGATGCAGACCGATATGCCATCAGCAATGCAGATAACTTCTGGTCCAATTCTGTTTGTCCATCAACACAATACTTGGCCAGTTCTTGTCCCAGGGTCCAGTTGAATTTCTCCACCATCCCATCTGACTGTGGCCTTAGGGAGGTCGTCCTGGTCTTCTTGATCCCCAGTAACTTGCAGCACTCATGGAACACAGGAGACTCGAAGTTTCTACCCGGGTCTGAATGTAGCTCTTGTGGCATCCCAAAACGACAGAAAAACTGATCAATCAACACCTGAGCAACAGTCGCCACCTCTTGATCAGGGATAGCATAGGCTTCTGGCCACTGTGAAGTAGTCCATGGCAACACATATATACCGGTTTCCTCTCTCAGTGAGTGGCTGGTCCAGCAATGTCCACCATGACTCTTTCCATCAGTGCACCCACTTGGTACAGCTGGAGAGGGACACAACCACGTTTCTTGGGTCCTTTCTTGGCACAGCACACATCACAGGCTCGACACCACTCTTCAACATCCTGACGCATGCCAATCCAGTAGAACCTCTGTTGCAGCCAGCGTAGAGTTTTCTTCATTCCTAGGTGCCAACTAGTGATCTGGTTATGAGACTCATCCAAGATCTCGGACCTCATCTTCTTCGGAACCACCAGTTGCCAATACTTGCTGAGGCCATCAGGTGTCTCCCACCGATGCTCCAGTAGTCCATTGTTCAAACGAAGAAGGTCCCACTGACTCCGTTAGCTCTTGATTGCAGGGTTTAACCTGGAAACTTCTTCCCAAGATAGTCGCACTGTACTCTGCTGCAGCCACTCTAGCACTGGTTGTAAATCTGCATCCTCCATCTTCATCCTCTTCAGGTCCTCATCATCTGATGACGGCCCCATCACTACAGTACAGCAGCATTTCTTCCTATGATTCCCATTCCTGCTACACTGCATGTCATCTGTTCTTCCATCTTCTTGCACACTATTCATCAAGGTACTCATGCATTTCCTTAATGGTGGGGCTTCTTCGGAAAAACTGGCTGGTTGTTGCTTTTCGTCATCAGCATTCACTAGGGACTGATAACCGTTCCTCTCCATCATTGACATCTGGCCTAGAATTTCCATTGTGGCACCCTTAAGGCTAGTAGCAAGCTGCACTGCCCTCTGCATATCATCCCAACCATTCTGATCCGCAGGTAATTCAAACTGTGCACAGTAAGTTTCCCGAGATACTCTACCATCAAATTCCTAAGGTTTCTTTTTAACCGGACCCCCATTATAGCCATGCACTTCACTGGTTTGGAGCCTAAAAACTGGGGCATCATAATTAAGGCCAGGACTTAAATCTCCTACATTCTGATTACTCAACCCTGTAATGCTACCTTTAGATGCTTGGGATGAACATTGTTGATTTTTCTGCTCTTTTTCTTTATCATGTTTTTTAAAGTGATTGCTTGTTAAATTATGTAATTTAAGTTCGTATGGTAAATGATTTAGAGTGTTATGTAATGTAGGAAAACTCTAGCATGTTTTGATGTCTCCTAGTTGGTAAGTGTTGTTGCCTAAGGGTAAGTACTAGACCAGCAGGTTCCAGAATTGTGGTGAAGTAGATGATTCTCGAACAATGCAAGTTTATACAAGGATGAATTTGAAACTAGAACGTCAGTTGGTTTTCAGTTCAATCTGAGTGACGTTCAGTCGGTTTTGGTTCAGTTTGTGAAGCGTTGCTGGCAAGCATTAAATGTAATTACTGTCAGTGAAGATTATTTTCAGTACTTGTGAAAAACTGTGAAGTGTTGTCAGGCATTAAGTGTAATAACTGTGAAGTGTTGTTAAACATTAAGTGTAACTGGAATCAGTAAAGTGTGTATAGATCCAGTGCTTGTGAGAATAGTGAAGAGAAGTTGGAAAGCATTAAGTGGAATTATTTGGTAAAATAAATACAGTGAACTTTAAGGAGCCGGTGTTTATTTTTGCCTCAGCTGAACTTGTGTACTGTACACCTTAAGGCTGATCATGGTAAGAACAACTCACTTGGCAACATTCTTCCTGTACTGAACTACTGCTGTTGGAGTTTGTGGCAGCGTTGGGTGAGGACGCAACACTGGTGTCAGGGGTGGGATAATTTCAGTGCTGCAGTGAGTCTAACCTTCGACATGGAAGCAGAAGGTGTGAAGACATGGTCTCAAGCTGGGCAGGAGGAGGAAATAACCCTGACGACAATTGCAAAGCTAATACAGGAACAAACTAAAGAACTCAATGAACTAGTACGGGCACATAGGGAACAACTAGAGGCACAAAGTGAAGAACACAAAGAACGATATCAGCATTTTCAAGAGGCATCAGAGGAGCAACAGAAGGAAGTACAACTGAGGATGCAAGGACAGCTAGATGCATTCACGGAGGGGTTAAGCAACAGCTTAACCCCTCTGTGGCTGAAGGCCCGGAATTTTCCGTGCATGCCAGGCCGACGCCGGGGTCATCTTTTGAAGTTTCGAAAAATGATTTTTTTCTTGCCATATTGAAGAGAAAGTTCAGATGCACCTAACAGTGTAAATCCCAGCTTCCTAGACACATTCTGTGGCTTGCAATGGAGCGCGGAAGTTGCAGAAATAGCAGCAACTGTTATCTGCCGTCCAGGGGCGCTATCACACTGCAACTAGGCAGGTGTTGTTATTTTCTTTTTACCTCCCAACACATTGCTAATGGTGCTAAAATGTTGCGTATATATGAGATATGATGATACCGAATGATTTCAGAACATATGTTAGGAATGGCTGAAAAAAAAAAATGTTATGAATACTTTTTCACCTTTTTGATATAAAATATGTTTATGGTAGTTTCGAGTTATTTTTTACCGGTACGTTATCGTTCTTCCCATGCTTGGAAAAGGGAGCGAAAGTGTTGAATTTTCAGTCCTAAATGAGAAAATTGCACGTCCTTCGGGGCTAGTCTCTGCCACGGGAGAACAAAGTGGATGGTCAGATTTGATTAGCAATATGGAAGTTGAGTCGCAACTTCAAGCTCCCACACCACGAGCATGGCTAAAAATAGAATCGTAATGCAGTTTCAGAACTAAGAGTAAGTCTAATTATTAAGAATACAGAGACAATGCAGAAATAAATACGTTTACAGATGGGGGAAAACGTATTTTTTCCGAAATAACATGTTCATCTTTATCATTTTAGCTTGTTATTTTCGCAATATATATTGCTGTCTCGTAAACAGGGTGGTTGTGTGTGTTTGCAAGGGAGGAAAGATATCGTACTTTCTGTCTGGATTGAGATAATGGATGTAACTATGTGTTTTTAGGCATGACCACAAGCGAAAAAATCGTACATCCACTCGTCACGACAGCAGGTGGTGAACTGACAGATGATATGTGAGAGGGTGAAGTCAAGGTCAGTCTCATGTCCAAGATTTTCGTTCACTTCCCGAAAGTTTTCACAGTTTTCTACAAGTTGCACTGCATCTAATGATCCAAACCATTACAGCAAACCTGAGCAAATAGGTGAAGATACCAAAACAAAAATTAATTTTTTGCTTATTATCATGTCTTTTTTGTTTGTGCCTGTATTACTTCATAATCGTAAACAGGTGGTTGTGTGTGTTTTGCAAGAGAGGACAAAGATATGTTCTGCCTGGGTCGAGATAATGCTTGTTTAGGCATGGCCAGGAACGAAAAAATCGAAAATCCACTCATCACAGCAGCAGGCTCTGAACTGTTTGACGGGGTATATGGGAGTGTAGTGTAGGTCAGTGTATAAGACGTTCAGAACGTTCGTTCACATCCCAAAAATTCTTGCAGTTTTTTATAGGATGCGCTCAAACGACGCCTGCAGCCATTTATCGGCTAAACGTCATTCGACACCGGCGGCCACCAATGGATTAAGGAGGAAGCAGATGCCAAGCTAGAGCAGCAGAAGTATGAGGTACGCTATAATGTGATGGAGTGTAAACAGCATGTAGACGAACAGTTGAAGACAATTAGTGAGGAAATGATGGCGGGAGGCAAGCAGCATGTGGACACCCAGCTGAAGATTAGTGAAGGAATACTGACAGAGTGCAGACACCATGCAGATAACCAGTTGAAGCATGTAGCTGACCATGTGAAGAAAATTAGTGAGAAAATTCAGACTGTAGAGAAATATTGCACTGCTGAGCCTCAGGTTAGTGTACAGGGAGCATATGAAAGGAATGGACAGTGTATGGGGAATCTTGATGGATCCCAAGCATCTAAAGGTAGCATTACAGGGTTGAGTAATCAGAATGTAGGAAATTTAAGTCCTGGCCTTAATTATGATGCCCCAGTTTTTAGGCTCCAAACCGGTGAAGTGCATGACTATAATGGGGGTCCGGTTAAAAAGAAACCTTAGGAATTTAATGGTAGAGTATCTTGGGAAACTTACCGTGCACAGTTTGAATTACCTGAGGATCAGAATGGTTGGGATGATATGCAGAGGGCAGTGCAGCTTGCTACTAGCCTTAAGGGTGCCACAATGGAAATTCTGGGCCAGATGTCAATGATGGAGAGGAACGGATATCAGTTCCTAGTGAATGCTGATGATGAGAAGCAACAACCAGCCAGTTTTTCCGAAGAAGCCCCACCATTAAGGAAATGCATGAGTACCTTGATGAATAGTGTGCAAGAAGATGGAAGAACAGATGACATGCAGTGTAGCAGGAATGGGAATCATAGGAAGAAATGCTGCTGTACTGTAGTGATGGGGTCGTCATCAGATGATGAGGACCTGAAGAGGATGAAAATGGAGGATGCAGATTTACAACCAGTGCTAGAGTGGCTGCAGCAGAGTACAGTGCGACTATCTTGGGAAGAAGTTTCCAGGTTAAACCCTGCAATCAAGAGCTAACGGAGTCAGTGGGACATTAATTGTTTTCCGGGAAGGGGCACTAACCCTCCGTCAACCCACTTGTTGACAAATAGAGGATACATCTTGGTTGGTTATAAGGTTACCGCCCAGCATATTAAATGATTTCCTGGTTTACAGGAAATCATTTGGCTTGTCACTCAGTGTAGAGTTACCCCTAATTAGAGTACCACAACAATGAGTAAGTGGATGATGGGCGACCCCACCGACCATCGATTTATTAAGTAAAATGCCACAGAACAGGTACTAGAGTGCATAAATCGACAAGTGGTCCTTTAGCTTTCATCTCATCAGATTAAGTCTCGCTGCATGTTTGACTTGAAACGGATATCATTAAGTTATCAAAAAGATCAGTATTTCATCTGGCAAGTGCTGAAGAGAATGTGCCAACTGATAGTTATAAATAAGCGTAATTTATGAAGCCCAAATCACGCAAAGACGAAACTGCCGACCGAAATAGCAACTAGCAATGTTTCCAGGAAGACAACAACAAAACTTAATGCCATCGTGTGCACATTATCTTCATCTGATCCCTATATATATATATATATATATATATATATATATATATATATATATATATATATATATATATATATATATATATATATATATATTACGTGTCCGGCCCTGGGCAAAGGCTGCAGTCAATCGCCTTTATATTAGTATTACATGTAGGCATGTATGTCTGAAAAATTTATTTGATTAAACCTGTATCCAAAGACATGACCGAGAATGTGAATAATCACTTTTAAGCTATGAACAACACTTGTCCCTAGGCTATGACGGTACGGTAGCTTTGTTTAGTGATTCCCTTAAACTTTATCGTACTGAAGCTTCTTTCCTCATTTCACTGAGTATGTTCGTAAAATTATACCTGTGAACAAAGTGATACAGGAAACACACACAAAACAGTACTTTAATTGACCGCATTTGTATTTTTCTGATTATCAAGTGAAACCTGGCAATATTTAAGAGTTTATAAACGCTCTCATTGGACCCATATTGATCTATTACTTAAAATAGCTCTGGAACAACCCCTTGAATTTTTTTTTTTTTTTTTTTTTTTTTTTTTTGTGTTCGACTCTGGGCATAGGCTTCACAGCCTGCACTCAAGGCCCAGTAGTCCTCCTACATACCATACACCTCTCTACATGTCACCATTTCGGCGCTAACACCCACCGTCCATATTGAATACATGCTAGGGCTGTCTCATACAGAACTGGTGTATTGGTATTAGCGGGGGTACTTTTCTGACATGTCGGCGGGTCATCTGGTAGATCAGGAAAGTCTGCTTACATGAAATTCAAATCCTTAAACTGTTCCCTGCCCCAGCCGGGATTCGACAGGTCATGGGATACCTTGTGTGTGTGTGTGTGTGTGTGTGTGCGCACACACACACACACACACACACACACACACACACACACACACACACACACCACGGGCTGGCTTAATGGTAACGCTTTTGCCTGCCATCCGGTAGGACGAGGGTTCGCGCCTTGCACAGGTTGTGAAAGGTTCCACTGACGAAAGAGTGGTTACTGTCTACCTCGAGCAAGGGGATGAGTGTGTGTGTGTGTGTGTGTGTGAATGTCACGGGTTTGCCCTTATGTCGAACTATACGAGCTGTCAGGTCTTTTCCGG
Organism: Coenobita brevimanus; assembly: GCF_032717465.1. NCBI lineage: Eukaryota > Metazoa > Arthropoda > Malacostraca > Decapoda > Coenobitidae > Coenobita > Coenobita brevimanus. The sequence goes on from NC_136958.1 coordinate 14,125,687, forward strand.
GAGGATAAAAACTGACGAGTGGTATGTGGGGGCGCTCACCATCCACTCACCCGATGTAGTGCTGCTCTCAGGTGTCTGCCCTTTCCCCTCCTCTTTCCTTCTTTCCTTCCAACTCATCTGTCTTTATTTCATTCTTTCCTCGTCCTTCTGCCTAAGGGTGACGTTACACTTCCTCTTCTTTCTTTCCTTCATTCTTTCCTCTTCCTACTGCCTATGTGTGACTCTACAGTGAATGACAAGCCAAATGGTTTCCTGTACACCAGGAAACCATTTACTACTCTGGATGGTAACAATATAACCAAATATTGACGCCTGGTGGTTTAGTGGGTAATTAAGGCGCTCCAATCGGACTGAGCCGGTGAAGGTTTATACCCAAAGGGTGGTTGGGGTTTATTGCTCACGTAATGTAACTCAGGGATGAGTGAGGCTGGTCAATCTCATCTTAAATATCAGGACCAACTTGCCTAGCCCCGGGCTCCTGCGCTCCTCATGGGGCAACGTAGCATAGGATGATGATAAAAACTGACGAGCACGACAATCATATTTGTGTGTGTGTGTGTGTGTGTGTGTGTGTGTGTGTGTACAAAATATCTCGGTTTTTATTTCATTTATACTAAACTTGATGGAAGGGTTGGAGGTCAGTAAATGAGTGATCTTATTGTTTGGGGGAACAATAGGCGAAAGGTCAAGTTGGTACAGCTTAATCAAACGTTCACTCAGCAAAATAAAAAGTTTTTTATCCAATTACGATCAGACTTGAATAATTGGCAATCAGTCAAAGGTCAAGGTCAGAGAGCAAGGTCAAAGTTCGTGCATTGAATGTGTGCACTAACAAAATGTCTTAGTTTTGATCCAATTTTAACCGAACTTGGCGGAATGGTTGAGAGTCCACCAAAGAGTAAGCTTATTGCTTTATAGAACAACAGGACAAAGCTAAGGTTACAGGGCAAGGTCAACTTAAACAATTTATACCCAGTTTACAACAAACTCCTTTCTTACGGTTGAGGATATGACAAGAAGAAAATATTTTGATTATGAGAATAATAAAAGGTCAAAACCACAGGGAAATTTTAAATGCCGTGGTCACAGGAAAGGTTAACTCAGTTTCAGTAATTCTTTAACGAAACTTGGTGGAAGTTAAGAGTTAGGCAAGGATGATGGGAAAATCAAGGATGAGAAAAGGATAAGAAACATCAAAGGTCAAGGTTTCAAGGTAAGGTCAGGTTTGACCCATTGTGTCTGTGTGTGAACAAAACTACTTTACCAGTTTTGATCTCTTTTTCGAACAGACTTGTTGGGTGGGCTGAGGATCACCAAAAAGTTTGACTTACAGTGTTTAGAACTGAGACACATGTCAAGGTTAACGTAAACTTTTCTAAGCTGATGTAAATTTTGCCTTGGGAAAGGTTCAGGTCAGGACAAAGATAATGAGATCCGATTTTCAGAACAACCATTCAAAGGTCAAGGACACAGGAAAAGGTGACAGGTCAAGGTCACTGGCCACGGTCAACTCAATCTTGACCCGAACTGAACGAAACTTCGTGGAATGATTAAGGGTTAGACAAGAATGAAGTAAGTAGATTTTAGGAGTAATCTGAAGGTCAAGGTCACAAGGCAAAATCAAATATTTGATCCTTAGAGCAGTTGATGGGCAAGTGTGTTGCACTCTGAGTGTCAGTTCTTATTTATTCTTACCATATCCTGGCAATTATATTAAGTTTAAGAAAGACTTTTCATATTGCAGGATTTTAAATTAACTTTGATAATCCACTTCATTATGACAGGCCTTGAAAAGTTGAATGAAGGTGTGGTAGCAGCTAGTATAAACTAACAAAGACTTCACTTCGATTCTAGAGTATTTTCTGGCCCTATAATTCACTCTCAGATGAAAATAATTATCTCGCGCTAGCTGGAATAGAGTACCACTGGTGTCCCAACCATGAGATGGATAAAGGTGTAAAGGCCTTGTCACGCGATCAGTGGGCAAGAGTGGTGGCCGAGCATGGTGCCGAAGAAAGTGGTTCAGCTGGAGTTTTGTGTTGTTGACGAACCTGCTCGAGCAAGGGTGGTGCTTCAGTTCCGTACATCTACACGATCGTTTTCCACGCATTCTCCGCTCCCATGCTGAATCACCATGCTTGCCCACTGATCGTGTGACGGGGCCTTATGTACTGACACTCTCAGACTCATGTGCTTTTCCTCAGGAAAACAAAATAATTTAGTATTAGCTTGGATACTGGACTGTGAAAGGGTTGGTCTGCTATACATTGATAAGCTGCTGATTAGGGCCCTCAACGGACAATTAAAATGACCCATCCTCTTTGCTGGATATCGAATTATGCATCATTGGTTTAAAAAATGTTTGTTCACTGTCAATAATTACCGTAATTTTTTATCAGCATCTGAATATGAATATTTGCAGTTTGAGGAGATTTGACAGCACACCCCACAGCTTTCAATCAAGATCTAAACAGAACCTATATAGCTACCTAGTGCCTCGCCAGTAGACAGTGGCGTAGCCAGGTCTGTACAAATGAGAATGATGGGGGACAAGATGGGACCAAGTTCTGATCTGGAGACACCCACTGCCACATAGTTTATGCTCATTAAATAATCCGAAATTTAATATGAGAGGCCAATGAAGAGGGAGGGCTTAATTGAGGGGAGCTCCCCCTCCCCACCCCGTCATGCCACTGTTTGATGACTGTCGGAGTTAGCGGGTAACAGTTAACTCTTTCAGCCAGAGGAAGTCCTTTTATTCTTGCTATTTCTGTATGATTTTACTCCTTTTAGGAGAGACCTAGACCTTGAGGGATAAGTACAACCGCTATTGGCTTCTTCAGTACCTTTCTTTCCTACGGTGACGACATTCGTTTGGAGATGGTAAGAATAAGGTGAATAAGACGTAATCTTAGAAAAGGGTGATGAGAGAAAAATATATGCGTATCACGATTATTCATGTGTTGTACTTATTTCTGTGCTGAAGAAAACCACTATTTATTTTTTTTAACGACCCCCAGGGCCCTCTCACGAACTCCGGTGTCAGATATTCTGCTCTGGAAAATGGAAAACTTGCTAGAGAAGACATCTGATAAGTGCCTGTCGACTAAATGATGGTCGTTAAGGAAGGCAATATGTTATGATACTGATAATACTACATGAAGAGGGTAAATGCACACTCAGAAGTACCGCCTCCCCAGCCGCTGTAAGACGCGCTAGGGCGGGCGGACGAGAGTGAGGTAAAACCAACGATCCAGTCTAGCAGTCTACACCCAGCCACAGAGAGAGTTGTACAGTCGCTCCTTCCATCCGTTCAGTGTTTCGCGCGGCAGCCTTCCTCACACACATCGGCAAAAATCTACGTCTGTCAAAAACCATACTCTTCTGACTGTATCTATTCATCTATCACATTTTCAACTTACCAAGTTTCACACTTTAGGCATGTATTTGTTATACAGACTTTAAAACGTCACCGTATAGTGGCCTATCTTCATAATTTTGGCTTGTGAAGAAAAATGAGAGCACCGGCGCTAAAGCAAGTCTTGTGGGATAAAACGTGTTTTTTTTTTTTTTCTTTTAATGAAGCAACATATTTTTCTTTGTGGTGTATCGTACTGCTAACGGAACTCTCCCTATCGCACAGCATTGGAGACTCTACTTACGTAAAATTTTAGCAGTACTCTTATTTGCTCATATCTATGCCTCCTATTTTATATATGAATTTGTAATAGAAACTTCAATATATCACCCTGTAGTGGCAGATACACAATTATCTGCAGCTAGAAAATATAATGTAAAACACCAACGTTGAATCAAGCCTATGATGATTATTATTTAACTCTCATTGTGACACAGTATGTTATTTTGTTCGTCGTGGTATATTGCGAACGGAAGTAAAAGTATGTAATGCGAATGGAACTAAAAAAAAAAAAAATATATATATATATATATATATATATATATATATATATATATATATATATATATATATATATATATATATATATATGTATATATCAGGTAACAGCATTGATATGGTCCGAAGAGAAATATTCCCTTTCCACTTCAAATGATTAACTGCAATTGAGGACAAGCTGATGGTAATAATCATTTGGTAAGAGAAAGTATAATAAACTTTGATATATTTTTCCTTTGCATTGCTATTTTTGATTGAGTTATGCAATACTTTACAAAGACACAGAGACTGGATGGAAAAGTGCAGAATGACGTTGATATTCCATCCTATTACAGTAAAGTACTGAAAACACCAGAAAAAAGCCTCGTGCAGATTATTCACATTGCAATACCGTTAAAATATCTAAACTCATCTTAAGATCATGGAAATCTAAAGGCAAGGTCATCGAGGACGACTGAGGTGCGTGAATCCGGGAGAAGCTAAATGCATTTTTAATAGATCATCAGTTCCGAAGATACGGTAATATCTTACAATGTTATTCCTCCTGATTCTACGTAATGCTTTGTTTTCTTTTGACTATCTTGGCGCTACAACCTTTGTCTCTTAGAATCTCTGTCGACTGGGCAAAATCGTGTGTTATTCGAATCTTTTGGTGTTTGCCTGACGAAATACTCAAGTTCAGTACCTGCTGCGGGAGGATTAACGTTATTCCCTACCACCTCCGTGAACTTTGGTCTGCACTTGATTGATCCTCCACTATTTATAAAAACTGATGCTGCGTTCATTAGAGGAGAACATTAAAGACGGAAAAGCTGAGTAAAAATAGACTGGGATTTCAGTGTACATATCTAACTGCCCAGTCACGCGGAAGCAATAACTACAACCCCCATCACCAAGGGGGGAAAAAAAAAAAAAAAAAAAAAAAAAAAGCCTTCTGGAAGTGGGAAGAAGATAATAATAAGACGCCTTTTAAGGGAGACTTTCTGACCCTTCACTGCCAGAGGTCACCACAAAGCTTAAACAAATAGCCTACGGGTAAAAAAAAAAAAAAAAAAAAAGGCCACCGTATTGAACGGAATAATGAAAATTAGTGGCGCACGCAAAGCAAATACTACCAGAAAAATAATTATACTGAGCAAGACCAGGGTGAGAGAGGTCGAAGAGGAAATTCCGCTGTTCACATCCTAAGCTGCGGACACCTTGGTCACTGTTGATGAATTCAGCTTTGCATTTGTGGGTGTAATTAATAATGAACTGATAAACAGGTGATGATTTATGTTTAAGAATTCTGAACAAATAGCAAAACCGGCATAAAACTCCCGCATTTACAATTTAGTTTAGACATAATGGAGGTCATAAATATGACTGGCTTTAGTGTTTTAAATATCCTGAAACTATAAGAAGTTAAATTAATGAATATTTGTAAAGAAAAGGCTAAAAGAGACTTAAGAGACTGGGGAGAAAACAGCTGACTGACAAGAAACCAGAAAGCAGAAGCAGAGGGGAGAGAATAGCGAGAGGAAGACAGAGAGAGAGAGAGAGAACTACACAGCTCCTCCTACATCAAGGTAAAGTTCCTCATCCTGTTCTTTACGGAGAGAGAGAGAGAGAGAGAGAGAGAGAGAGAGAGAGAGACAGACAGACAGACAGACAGACAGAGAGAATGAAAAGAAATATGAGCTGCAACCTGTCATAACAGAGGAGATGAAGAAACTGAAGAAGAAATCTATATATGATCTAGAAAGATGACGAAGAAGATTATATATTTGGGGAGAGAAGGCAACTGGAGGGAGTACTGTGAGACTAAGCTTACCTCTGCAGATATTTCGTTATTATGCGGCAGTGACATAATATTATATTACCACGGCAATATTTCCTCTTCATAGCAATTCTCTGTGACTAACGGTGTGTTCTTGTGTTAGTCTCTTCTTGTTGCTCAGGATTCAGGTAGAGAGATGGTAATTTTAAGTCAAGTTAAAGTAGACACAGTATAGAGGTGTGCATTATAGTATGATGGATGGAAGAACATAAGAAGAGAGGATAACTGCAGTAGGCCGGTTGGCCCATGCTAGGCAGCTCCTAGAAGAGTAACTGAACTACTAGAATGAGATGGGCCGAAAAGAACGTAAAAACATATGGTGGGACTTAATAAAGAGAAGACGAGTCGCTGCTGAGTGAAGACAGAACTATATGAATGTCTCTGTCGAAGCCACCTCTCACAGGATTCGGGTCCTTACAACAAGATAACAACAGCGGAAAATGTGGCAAACATTACTGACGTAGCTAAGGATACCGACGGGATGAATGTTGGACTGAGAACTGAAAGGAAACCTATGGTTACGGCTTTCTCCTCCCAGTCAGAATATGTACCCCGAGTCTGGGTTCTATACTCAAAAGGTAATGAACATGAAGTGTGTGCTGGTAGTGTGTTCTTTTTGCATGTATGATGTTCCGACCCTCTCGATTAACACTGATGATTATGTAGTACACACACACACACACACACACACACACACACACACACACACACACACACACACACACACACACACACACACGCACGCACGCACGCACGCACGCACGCAAGCACACACACACACACACACACACACACACACACACACACACACACACACACACACACACACACACACACACACACACACACACACACACACACACACACACACCGCTCGCTGGTGCAGTGGTAACGTTCCCGCTTGCCAACTGGTGGACGGGAGTTTGCGCCTCGCTCAGGTTGCGAAAAGTTTCACTGACGAAGTGGGTGGTTACTGTCCCCCTTGAGCAAGGGGACGGGGGGGGGTTGCGTGTGTGAAGGTCACAGCCTTGCCCTTAGATCGGACTATATGAGCTTTCAGCTCCCTTCCGGGAGAGTAAAAGCTGACGATCACGACCATCAAGTGATCCTGACCGACCCGGTGAATTACACACACACATACACACACACAAAGTAATAATAGCCGTCATATGACTTCCACTTCACATGCATTGCATTCCACAGAAGCATCAATTTCTATATGTACTTTGCCATAAAGGGGAAAGGTTACTTCTGGCTATCATTTTCCTTCTTAGGGTCGGTAGAGCAGTGATCTTCATACGGACTGGCACACAGAGACAGCAGAGTAGTGAGTAGGAAACGCAGGAAACGCCGGAGGAAAGGAAAGAAACAAACCGGCCGTTTTCTTAAACCCTTGAACCTAATGACGTATTTTTCACGTTGTTCTATTTTATTCAGCATAGTAAAGCATCGTTGTAGTGAAGTTCATAAAGGATGTTCGTATCCCTTTCAGATCGAAATATGTCTCCTCAACTAAATAAAATCGTATCAAATACAAACTAAAAACAAGAAGCGGTGCCAGGCACAGCAAACCCGTCCCCGGCAGTCATTTTTTAGAACTTTTTAACTCCTATCCGATGACGTGTTTTCTTAGTTGGTTTTTGGTACTGCCAGACATTTTCATTTAACGTAGGACAGACCTCTAGTGGTGAACAGGTTAATGAAGTCTGGCCATGACTCCTATAGTTTTCAGAAAATTGTATCCTAATCTGAATGAACCTGAATAGTGACAGAGAGAACAAACTATAATATACAGTACGTCGTCTTTGTGAAGAGGTTCACACACACAAAAGTTAATGTCAGTTTGGTCTGGTACCGTACAGTAATAATAACTACAAACATTTAAAATTATCAGCGGTGGGGGACTTTAAGCACTCCATTCTAGCTTCCTATTTTCAAATTCAGGAGCATCTCAAGGAGCAGCTGTATCTGTCTTTGTTTCCTTTTCTTTCTTTCTTTTTTTTACATGTAAGCGACTATAGCGAAGCCACACCACACCACACCAGTGATCACAACACATCATGTACTACACAATAGCACCTTCTCACTCCGCACAACATAAACTCACCCACCCACACCAAATCACACCATGGACATTAACAGAAGGACCCTAAAGCTTCCGCATCTAGTACCAATGTACTTGCTTAATTTTATTCTAGTTATGTTTACATGAATTTATATAGCTTTGGAATTCCTTTTCAAATTGGAGGGATTAGATATACCTGTAGCCTTCGTTACACAGGAGTTCTCATCGAACGAAATCGTCTGGCAGGTGCACAGATAAACTACATTTGGTGTGTGAAGAGATAAAAGTGAAGATGTTGCAAGTATGGTACCCGTGGTCGTCCCCATGTGTCAGCCTGTCCTGACCTCTCTGTTTTATGCGACGGGGGCTGCCGGGTGAGAGGGCTAGGGTGAGGAAGACAAGGATACCAAAACTGAGGAGTGCTGGCACGGGAGGGGCAGTAAAGAGGGGTTGGAACTGGCAGTGAGGAGGATGGAAAGTTGGGGTGAGGAAGGTTGTGATGGGAAGGGTAACGAAATGAACAGGGACAGGTATTAGGCTATGTGAAAAGGGTTCGGACGGTAAGGGGATATGAAGGTTTGGATAGGACAGAGAAAGGATTGAATGTGAGTAAATGTGAAGGCTAATGAAAGGATCAAATGTGAGGGGTTGTGAAGGGCAGTAAAAGGACTGGAAGTGAATTGCCCGGAAGGGCAGTGAAAGGACTGGAAGTGAATTGCCCGGAAGGGCAGTGAAATGAGTAGGGTTGAACAAGGACGGGCGATGAATGGCCTAGTTATAGACTGAACGGAAATAACATTTAGTTAGTACTTATGGACTAAATTGAGAAGGGGAGTGAGAGGCGCCGGTGAGAAAGAGGACAGGTAGCCGGAGGTGAGGGGATCTGGCATGGAATGGGTAGCAAATTGGCGTTGGGAGAGATAATGAAAGCCTTTGTTTTATGGACTAAAAGTACTGAAATGAGTATGACTGGGTGGAAATATTAGTAAAGTAGTGAGAGGAGAATTAAGAATGAAAGTTGTTGCAGGTCTCAGACAGTGAGATGGAAAGGAAAATGAGGTGGAAAAGGTTGCGGTGGAAGGGGCATTCATATGCTTGACTTATGGAGAGAATGGATATATAGAGGTGCATAGGATGAATTGACCATAAAAGGTTAGTAAAGTGGGTTGGGAAGGACAGTGAGGGTAAGTAGGACTAAGGATCGTTCACCTAAACTTGACATATTTTTTCCCCTGAAAATTTTATTCCAAACCTCGTTGACAGAATAAGATAAAGCATGAGTGTGCACACAGAGAGTCAACACTCACACCCTATTATCAATCTAAGGTCGGACATTTAACCCTACCATGTGATCTTGACTGTCGACCGACTATTCTCAGACTCGAATTATATTATCCTTTCCTGAAGCTCAACCTTTCCACTAAGTTTGGTCCAAATTGGATATAATGTGCGTGAGTTCACATTGCCCATTAATCTTGACTTTCGACTTATTCTTGAAATAGAACCTCATTCTTGGCTGAACCTAAAGCCTTCCACCAAGTAGGCTATCTTTCAATCAAATCATAAAGGCCCAAAATGTGACCTTGCCCTATGACTTGTACCTGTCACCGATTGATCTCAAAGGGGAATTATCTTATCCCCTTGTGACCCTTAACTCTTCAACCAAGTTTGGTCTAAATGGGATCAAAACTCTCTGAGCAAATCCTTGACCTATGACCCACGATCTTCTTCGGCCAAAATTAATATATTCCTCTGTTGATCCTATTACACTAGACCAGATTTGGTGTAATTCCATTCAATAGTTTTCCATAATCTTACTGAAAGACAGACAGACAGACAGACGGATAGCCCGAAGCAAGTAACTCCAGCACGCTACGCTCAATGGTATACGGTAATAACAACCATACCTAGTCCATAGCAGTTTTTCGTCATACACATTGTACAGGGTATTTGTTAGCCTCTTGTGGGAAAATAAAACTACTACTGTTCCGCATCCTTTCCATAGCACTTCTCTGCTTCGTGCACCATATTCTAGTGTTAGTCTCTTGTTACAGCTCAGCAGTCAGGATGAAGGGATGACAGTTTGGGGCCGAGTTTAAGTGAAAGGAGTGTATGAAAGGACCGTAAAAGAGAGGGGGGGGGGGCTGGACTGGAAAAGACAATGAAAAGTTAAGATATGGGGGAGTCAAGAAGAAAAATAAATGGCTAGAATATAGAAAGCTGGGCGGGACAGTCATGTGAGTTGGGCTGAGCTAGGAAGGACAGTGGGAGGCTTGGACATGGTGGGCCAGGAGAGGCGGTGAAAAGGCTTAGATCTGGGGGGACAGGGATGGGTAGCGAATGTCTTGGATACGGAGGACTGTGAAAGGAAGTTAACACTAGAATATGAGGAGCTGGGAGAGGCAGTGAAGTATGGAGGACTGGGATGGAAAGGGTAGCGAAAAGCTTAGATATGGAGGCTGTGAAGGACAATAAAATGTTTGAATATAGGAGGGCTAGGAAGGATAGAAAAGATTAGTGGGGCTGTACCAGGAAGGACACTGAAGTGGGACGGGGTAGGTAATGAGGTGAAGAGGGCTGAAAGAGCAAGGCAATGCTAGGCTTTGCTTTGTGGCGATAAGAGGGGAAAGGAAGTGGAGTAGTTGGAAATATTGTGCTAGTAAGGGCAAGCAACAGGAAAAGGGGCGGGCAATGTGATAGGGAAGACCGGGCTGAAAAGGGCAATGGCAGACTTGGCTATGACCTTTGGAAAGGCTGTGACATGCTTGATTTGAAAATTTTATGAGATGAGGTGAACTAGTCTGAAAGGGATAATGAACTGAGAAGGGACAGGCGATGAGGTGAGAGGTGTTGACGTGTAATGGACAGTGGAAGACTTCGGTATAAGAATCTGAGAAGGGTAAAGGTTAACCTGGACATGTGAGAAAGGAAAGGAAGGGCAAAGAAGGGAAGTGAGCTAGGATGAGAAAGGCAATGGACTTGGTGGGAAAAGACGAGCAATGGAGTGGGTTTGGAGTGGAAAGGGCAATGAGAGGGATAACTGGGAAAAGGAGTATTGGACCTGGGTCTATAAGGATGGGAGGGAAAGGGGGGGAAGGGTTGTAGGCTTGGAAGGGCAATGACATAAGAAAGAACGGGCAATAATTTGGGAAGGGATGGGGGGAAACGGCAATGATAGGATTAAATATGAAAATCTGTGAAATGCAGTAATATGTTTGATCTAAGTTTGTCAAAACTGTGACGTGAAAATGACTGAGCTGAGAAGGGTAGTGAGGAGGGGAAAATTGGAGTGGGAGGGACAGTGAAATATTTGACGTAAAGATCTGGGAAGGGCAGTGAAAGAATTAAATACCGAGAGTGATATGGCTGGAGAGGGAAAGTTTGATGAGGAGGCCTTGGGTGCGAAAAGGAGTGGCATTTGGGGACTGGGAAGGGCGACGAGAGGCTTGGTTATGCCATTACTGGAAGGACTGGGAAGAGAAAGGAAGACGAAGGGAAGTGAGACTGCTGGGGAGAGAAGTGACTGTGTGTGTGTGTGTGTGTGTGTGTGTGTGTGTGTGTGTGTGTGTGTGTGTGTGTGTGTGTGTGTGTGTGTGTGTGTGTGTGTGTGTGTGTAGAGGGGTTGAATAGCTCTGGAAAAGGTTGTATTTTAGAGGGTTGGCCTGGGAGGTGAAGAAAAAAAAATGAGGTGGAAAAGTTTGACCTAAATAGCAAATTGCCTACGAAAGTTTGGCCAAAAGTTTCTATTTTCTGTTAAACGATTTTTTATCGGCCAGGGAAGATTTATTATGGTCAAGATGTTACATTGTCCTTTACTGTTTTAGCCTGATGACGCCAATTATGCTATATTCCACCATTCATCAAGAAATATGTGTAAACTTCAAAGAACTCCATCGTAATGAAGAAACTATGAAGGCCTGCTCGAAAAATCTTTTTTTAAGCTATATAAAACACTTTATAGCGAGGGAGGAGTACAGTATGCGTCATCATATGAAGGGGTTAACCTCTGTCACAGTAATGGTGGATTTTTTTTTTTTACTTCACTCTTGCTCGCGTCAGACGATTTTATTCAGCTTAGAGGGGACTTGTTAACGTCACTTCAGCGAGATCTCTCTCTTAAGCTGAAAATAATATCGTCATGAACAGAAATACTAAGCAGATGCTGTAGGGGGTTGCACTAAAGTGAAGCACCATACATGATTTTTCTATCAGCTTTCGTGTGAAAATCCTTAGGGAATTACAGTGAAGTACATTCCATGTGATAATACTCAGGCAGCAGAAGAGAAGCACCATATTGTGCTTCGTTAATGTGATGCATGTTGCCTGTGTAAATACTTAAGGTTTGACTGAATGACCGGGCCGCTCCTAGAAGTGCTTACGTATCTAAAACTTACGTCCTGCCGTGTCAAAATTATAACATATTAGAGTAATCTTAATGAAGGGAATAATAAATGTTTTATTTTCCCACAAGCAGCTTCACTTAAACTAATTAAACTCGCTTGACAATGAAAAAATTACTTATAAAAGGTGTCACTGTATCGAATGGGTTAGAGTAAAGGGGTTAAAAATATTCGTTTCACGCAAATCCTTTCAGTGCAATAATGTTGTGTTGCTGTGTTCGTTACCGTCAGACAGTTTTGCCAGGTTGGAGATACTATCGCACCCAAAAGTCCATTGACTAACCTGAAACACTAGCTTGCTGGTATGAGGCTTCGGACCCCAGGACATGTGCTGCCATCTAGGTTGTGGCTTCCAAGCATTGGAGCCTCTACATTTCCTTTGCGTGTAGTGCAGTGGCGTACCTGAGGGGGGGGGTCTATTTGAAACTACCCTCAGGGCCCCCAATTGAGGGAGGGACCAAAAAGCCTTGATAATTTTTAAGTTTTTTTTATTCATATTTCAATATATACAGTATATATTTATCATCTCGGCTGTCACGAATTCGCGTGAGTGTATTTATACAAATTCATGACAATGTACTTTGGTGAGAAAACCATGAACTCTAGTGGATTTCCCACTGGATATCACTCAGTTCAATCGTCGTCGTATGCACTTCGATTACGATGGTATTCAGAACATTTGCCACTGTTTCATAAGTGACCATTCTTATGCATGACATCAGTGCTTTCACTGAGTGATTTTATTGTGTGTGTATATCGTTTGCCCTCTCTCCGTTGACCTACGAAGTTAGGCCATGCCTGCTTCCAGCGAACATGGCCATCTCTCACAATGATAGTTTGAACTTAGTCAGTTTTGGACCACCTCGAGAGTAGGATAGTTTGTGCCCAGCGTAGAGAGCAGCGTCTCCATTGTACTGCGATTTCCTGGATCTCCACCTAGACGGTGATCGCCGAAGTGAGCTTAGCAGTGAATAGCAGCGCTTGGTGTTCAACACGCAGATGCCCAGTCTTTCGTAGCTTTGGTTCCATCCCTATGCTGACCAGCATTTCTTTTCGTTTTTCTAAGTTTAAGTTTGATTAGCTTTTGAATGAGCGAGTGAGTGTATTTCCCTTGTTATTTGAATTCATGAGTCCCTCTGTGACCGTGAATTCCCCTTTTGAATTCATTTCAAGACTCATATAACGTAAATTTAATTTAATTAATAAATTTACAGTTCTTTTCTTGGAGCTTAATGTAATTAGAATCGTGTTTTATTTCTCCACATTAAGTTTACTTTAGTTTGTCGCTCCTAGTTTGCAAAACGCCTTACACTATTCATAACTGGTACTTAAGTCAGTTCTTTTGTATCAAACTTAAATCCGTTGTGCCAGCCAGGAGTTAAGCACCGGCAAGAACCTGTCCATTATTATTAGTATTAACTATTGATTGTCAGGGGTGGAGTCACTTTCTCAAGAGGCTAACAGTACTAACAATCAGCATTCATGAGTAATTAGTCTCTGCTGTGTACTGTTGAGAAAGTTTATAAAATGCTCATCCTTAGAGAATCAGCGAAGTAAGCCAGAATAAAGTAAAACCTACTACTTGATTTTCACAAGTTATTTCTTTATCTCTACTTTCGAGTAATATTTGGCATTTTTAATTCTTAAATTCACATCACCCCATGACATCTGGCGACCTTGCCAGGATATTAACTCCTAGCTCTAAAGTTATTAACGAAATAATACTCACCCACATCTAGGTATTTGTTATCATTAAAGTCTGTAGGCATTATCTTACTGGTGGTTATTGATTCATCTCTATTAATTTTACGTAATAGTTTTCCCAGTCAGTTGCATTTTTTTCTTATTTTCTTTATCAGTTTAACTAGAAAAAAATGGTCACCACCAACCTGTGCCTATATTCTTTACTTTTGATTATTAGTGTTTCTCTGCTAAACAACAGTCAGTATTCAGTCTTTAGTCTACTCAGCCTTAATTGAGTTAGCATTATGGCTACTAATATATATGTACAGGAAGCCAAAGATATGGGGCTTACCGACCCCAAGGAAATTAAAGATTATGTGCTCTCATGGTTCACTCTTGAACAGCAGCATGAGAGTGATGCCCGTGAAGAACGTAGAATTCAGCACGAGGAACGTGAGAGAGAATGTGAACACGAGCTAGAACAATTCAAACACGAGCAAAAACAATGCGAACAACGCGAGAGAGAACGTGAATATGAGCGAGAACTTTGAGAGAGAGAATGAGAACACGATCGTGCCGAGCGTGAGGCACATGAGAAACAAGAACTTGAGATGCTGAAGCTCAAGCGAGACTCCTTGGCTTCAGGCACATCTGGTGCAGCCGACCCAAGCTTCACCAGTGCTCTTCCTGCACATGTTTTGGCAACCCGCCTCAAGCTTCCTTCGTACAAGGAAGGCAAGTGAATCAAGCTGTTCATAGCTCGTTTCGAAGACATGGTGCAGCTGTATCAGCTGGATGGGGCAGCTAAGCGGCTCCAGTTTCTTAGCTTGTGTGAGAGCCCTGCCCTCGATATTCTCCACAGAATTCGTGGAGACAATCTCATGTATGAGATGATGAAGGCCGCTCTCATCAAAGCGTACGGTCTCACAGTTGATGACGCCAGGAGTCAGTTTATGAGGGTGCGTCTGCAAGAAAAGGAGACTGCTGTTCAGTTCCTCGATCGGCTTACAGCTTACTTAGATGAGTGATTGGAGAAAGATGAAACCCCTCGCACGTGAGAGGGGATAATCAACCTTATGCTGTGCACGCAGCTAGAAAAGTCGTGGCCTGCTGAGCTTATGGCTCAGCTTAAGATCTGCCAGGTAAGTGATGCCAGCCAAATGGTGGAGAAGGCTGAAGCATTCTTCACTGCTTATGGGTACCAAACTCGTAAGCAACACACCTGGAACAGGAAAGCCGACAAATCTGGGAAACCATCTCAGACTGAACCCCAGGATCAAGGCCATTCTCAGAATAATGGCCAAGGTCCAAACAAACTGCAGAAGGACCAGGGGCAAAATACACAGAAACCCGGTTGGAAGAAGTACAAGCAGTACCCTAACCAGCAGCAGTATCAGCTACACGATTGACAATTGGGACAATCCTTTTCAGCACTAGCCCCAGTGTATCGGAGGCAGGAGGCAAAAGCAGCCTTCATTCCTCAACAGCAGTACGGTGGTGTCGTCCCTAGCAGCACAGGTACTTCTCCACAGTTCACTAGTCCCCTAGTGACAGTGAACTCTCCATCACAGGTGGTCAGTGCTCCAACTCCTCATATGGTGAGCATGACCCCTCAGGCACCTAGTTCTCAGGGCACATGTTTGCCGCATCGTTCATCCAGCAGCCTTAACAATGGCTGGCTGCTTCCTCCACAGGCCCTCCCACAGGTAACAGTGCCTTCCTTGTTCAGCCAGGGTTTGTGGGATGCGTTCCTGTAAAGGTCCTGAGAGACAATGGTTCCTCAGGTTGCTCTCTCAGGCAGAGTCTAGTTCAGCCTGAGGAGTACACAGGTCGACAGATCCAAGCTCAGCTTATTGATGGATCAGTGAGATTGTTCCCTGAGGCACATATTCAGGTGGCATCTCCAAATTACACTGGTGCAACACTTGCAGTTGTCATGCCAGAACCTTTGTTTGACCTAATAATAGGCAACATACCAGGTGCCAAGTATAGTTGCACAGTAGATGATGTTACTCAGACTTCGGCTGCAGTAACACGAGCCATGGCCAAGGCTCCAAACTGTGTCACCCCAGTGACCATTGCATCGCCACAAGATCTGATTTGTAGTCATGATGTTGTCCAAGAACAACGGTCTGACCCAACACTTGCTGCTGTGTGGAAGAAGCAAAAGGGTAAAGTGATTAAGTATTCACGGGGAGGTCAAGCCAGGTTCCTTCATAAACAAGGGCGGCTCTACCGTGAGTCACAAACACCCCAGGACAAGGTTCGATTGCAGTTTGTCGTTCCCGCTAAGTATCGCCAAGCAGTGTTAGAATGGGGTCATCGTTCAGCGTCAGGAGGTCACATGGGCAAAAGGAAAACCCAGGGCTATATCCGTGCTGACACTTTCTGGACAGAGACAGGAAATAGAGAGGTTCACACATTCCTGCAATGTGTGTCAACGTACGAGCAATCAGGGACATGTCCTTCCTGTGCCGTTTGAATCCATGCCCATAATCTCTGAGTTAGGTGAAAGAGAGGGCAGTGATACTGTGGGTGCAGATCTGACGTCTCGCTCGTTGGCCCCACAGGACACATTATGTCCAGGACCTGTCCATACATATGTACCATAGCTTAAGGGGAAAGTTCGAGACCCTCGCAGAGGCAATCCGAGGTTGTGTCTGAATTACCTTGTGGAGCATCTCAAGCTGTGGGCCTCTCTCAGGATTCCCAAAGAATGCACATTATCCACATGAGTGTTCACACCCACGTTGGGTGTTAAAATGTGATCTGCCCGAGATTGTGTAGGGATTCTCAGCTCACCGATATTAATTGTAGATGTAGAGTTAGGCTTAACCAGTAAACTGCCCATTCTGAGAGATTTGAGCAATCCAAGGACTACGTTTCCTGGTTAATAATGTATCCATTAAGAAAAGAATAGTCTGCATTTTGTAGCATATGTACAGACTACTAGGCAGAGAGAGAGACTGTAATTTAGTCAAAATTGTTTGTTGCACTGACACTTTTGATGCTTCACCTTGATTGATTTCACAGGTACAGATGGTGGGTGTAGTAGTTTTGTAGTGTGGATCAGCTGATCATCTCTGCCGCATGCTGCCGCCTCTTCTCTTCTGCCTCGTCGTCTCCATTAACTATTAATTTGTATCATTATACACATAGGTACAGTTACACCACAACAGTCACACCTACACCGTGTATTACATACACCACGCTACATCACAATTAGTTGTTAATGTAAATGTAGTGAATTTCCGCTCAATTTGACCTGAGTACAGGATTTTTCACCGTCATCATGGAGTTTTTTCCTCAAGCTTGCTTCTATTAACGTAAATACGAGATTTTTTTGCTATTTGGAGACAGTGATTTTTCTCCTGTAGCAGGATAGTACACACACCACAGTGTGAATCTTGTGTGACTGAGTTAGGATTTATATATATGTATATCGTAAAATTTTTCTGAAGAAAAATTTTATTTTGATGGGGCATAAATGTCACGAATTCGCGCAGAGTATTTATACAAATTCGTGACATTATACTTTCACGAACTTTAGTGGAATTCCCACTGGGCATCACTCAGTTCAACCGTCCTCATATGCACTTTAATCGGGATGGTTTTCAGAACATTTGTCACTGTTTCATAAGTGACCATTCTTATGCATGACATTAGTGCTTTCACTGAGAGATTTTATTGCGTGTGTATATCGTTTGCACTCTCTTCATTGACCATTGAAGTTAGGCCACGCCTACTTCCAGCGAACATGGCCATCACTTATCCCCCTTCACAGTTTGAACTTAGTTTTGGACTGCCTCGAGAGTAGGATCGTTTGTGGCCAGCGTAGAGAGTAGCGTCTTCGTTGTACAGCGATTTCCTGGATCTCCACCTAGACTGTTATTGGCGAAGTGAGCTTAGCAGCGAATAGCAGCACTTGGTGTTCAACACGCAGACGCCCAGTCTTTCGTAGCTTTGGCTCCGTCCCTCCACTGACCAGTATTTCTGTTCGTTTTTCTAGGCTTAAGTTCGATTAGCTATTGAATGAGTGAGTGAGTGTATTTCCCTTGTTATTTGAATTCATGAGTCCCTCTGTGACCATGAATTCCCCTTTTGAATTCATTTCAAGACTCATATAATGTAAATTTATTGTAGTTAATAAATTTACAGTTCTTTTCTTTGAGCTTAATGTAATTAGAATTGTGTTTTATTTCTCCACATTAAGTTTACTTTAGTTTGCCGCTCCTAGTTTGCACAAACTCCTTACACTATTCATAACTGGTACTTAGGCCAATTCTTTTGAATCAAACTTAAATCCGTTGTGCCAGCGAGGAGTTAAGCACCGGCAAGAACCTGTCCATTATTATTAGAATTAGTTATTGATTGTCAGGGGTGGAGTCACTTTCTCAAGAGGCTAACAGTACTAACAATCAGCATTCGTGAGTGATTAGTCTCTGCTGTGTACTGTTGAAAAAGTTTACAAAATTCTCATCCTTAGAGAATCGGCGAAGTAAGCTGGCATAAAGTAAAACTTACTACTTGATTTTCACAAGTCAATTCTTTGTCTCTACTTTCGAGTAATATTTGGCATTTTTAATTCTTAAATTCACATCACCCCGTGACACCGACAATCCCGGCTGAGATATTAGTTAAGTTTTTAAAATGAGGGGGGCTAGGTTCTTTGCGGGAGTCCCTCTCTTGAGGGGGGAACTCACAAAGAACCTAGACCCCCGGCCCTCAAATCTCTAGGTATGCCCCTGGTGTAGTGGCATGTCACGCACTGGACTGGTGTACTGGTATTACTATGGGTATCAAACGACATGTCGGCGGGTCTTCTGGTAGATCAGTAAAACCTGCTTTATTGAAATTCAAATGCTTAAACTGCTCCCTGACCCACCTGGGATTCGAACATGGGTCCAGTGGGACCGCAGTCCAATATCTATACCGATTCGGCCATCGCCTTCCCCTGAGGCATGTAGTTCGGGATCCTGAGTACAGATGGCTCTGTATTAGGTGTATTAGTGTCGGTTTCGAGACGGCCTCGTTCAGGTTTGCCAATGAACTTTTGGGCGCGATAGTACCTTTGACACTGAGGGTACCGCTCACGGTGACATATTCGCAAACTGTAGGGTGTCCTAAGAGCACAGGGAGTGGCGTCTCTCATGACACACTGAATAAAAAAGAGTCTGTAATAACTGTCCGTCATAACATTTTGGAAATTAAAGGAAATTTTTGAGGGTCGTCGTCTGTAACATATTACGTACTGTACATGATCACTGGTTTATAACAACCTAAAGAAATAAATTAATACGATAGGTGAAAAACACTATACATTCTAAAATACTGTACCTTACGGAAGAGCGTGACGAGCA
Source organism: Coenobita brevimanus (assembly GCF_032717465.1). Taxonomy (NCBI): domain Eukaryota; kingdom Metazoa; phylum Arthropoda; class Malacostraca; order Decapoda; family Coenobitidae; genus Coenobita; species Coenobita brevimanus. The sequence goes on from NC_136958.1 coordinate 14,144,930, forward strand.
ACATCGTTCACTGTGAAACTATCCATCACCTGGTGTAGCATGCTTTTGTAATCAAGTAAACAATACATCCCGGCTTTGATCTTCCTCTAATTCCGAACGAAAAATAGTCAACGGCTTCCTCACTCAGTACTTCATAGAAAAGTTTGCGAGTACTGCATAGAAGACATGGGGTGAAAACAAGGATGAATTGGGGTCATGACAGCTAATGGCACAAACTTTCAAAAATATTTATTTATTGTTGTTATTCTTGTTGTTTCCGTTGTAATAATAAAATAATAATAATAATAATAATAATAATAATAATAATAACAATAATAATAATACGAATATAAAATTATTACTATTATTATTATTATTATTATTATTATTATTATTATTATTATAAGCATAACCCCATAAAAACAATATTGGTAGTTTCTACAATGAATGTGACATGGCTAATAATGTGGTACAGTTATGACTCTATGTGCAAAACACTGCTGATGCAACACGAAGCGCCACATCCAGTATATAACAACCACAGCGAAACTGTCCAGATTCAGTCCATGCAAGTGACTTTATGACACCTTGAAGCTCACAGGAAACGCAGATAGTACCGTAAGTAGCCCAATAACAAGTCTATAACAATAGCATGGTCAACCCTAAAACCAGTTCATTATAACGAGACGCTCCCCGTTGCTAGGCAACGATTTTTCGTTAAACCTCTTCTCTCCTCCTCTCCCCTAGAAGACGCCTCGCCTCTGTGACGTAGGAATAAACATATCATTGTGTGTGTGTGTGTGTGTGTGTGTGTGTGTCATAGATGCTGCATATTACTATATGTTGTTTTGAGTAATGTTTTACAGTAATCTATATCATCATTAACTTATAATTTCTTGCCAACTGCCACTTGGCAGACTCATTAAATATTATTCGTAACTTACTAATGTCTCAAAGTGGAGGAAGTGGATGGTGTGAAACTCTGAGTTCGTGTGCGTTCGTGTGTTGTGCATCCGGTAATGCAGCTTCGTAGTGTATGAAACAAATGAGAATGAAGGAGTGGGCATGACAGATAATTGGAGAAGGTTTGAAGGATTTGGATGTTCACGTCCTTGCTGCCTTATAACAGCTTGTTTTCGGCATGCTACGAGGTGATATTAATTGGGCCGTTCTTATTAACACATATGGGAAAAAAATATCAGGGGCAAAAGATAAAATATGGAAAATATGTTTCATGTTTTTCTACATTAGAGTATAATAATGAATCGGAAAAGTGAAAGATTAACACCGAAGGCCACCAAATCTGACATAAATCGGGCTGAAACTTATTGAAATGATAGATGTATGGTTAGGCCTACTTCTGTCTTTTTATCTTACGAACAGTGGAAGTAAATCAGTGTATAATAATGATCAGATAAACTGACAGTCACACATAGCCTAGGAACCCCTTGAACTCGGGGAGTAGGTCAGTCGATTAATGTGGCTTGGAAGAAACATCTTCCTGGTAAAAGGGTTAACAGCTACTGTATCCAGCAAATGAAGTACGGTGAATTTTATAACAAAGACTGCCTGCAAGGAGGTTGCTGACAACTCTAACACAGACAGACACACACACACACACACACACACACACACACACACACACACACACACACACACACACACAACCATAGATGATTTAACAGTAGAAGTGGGTACACTTAGGAGGAAAATTAGTGAAATGGCAAGTACAGTAGTCAACCACGGGAGTATTATGGAAGAGTTCAAAAACGATACAGAGACAATTAGGCAAGTAAGCAGTCTGATAGATCAGAGCAGTGATGTTGAGGAGAAGATAACACAGGTGAATGAAGCTGTGCAAAGCTACAAAAATGATGTGGAAACCACTTATGTTGAAATGGTGAAAGTAAAGAAAGACTTAGAAACAAGGGTGGAAGAAAAAAGCATTGAAAAGGAAGTGAAAAGAATAATCCAAAACAATCCTAAGTTAGTCAGAGATTCAGTAGATATCAACAAATCTATGGTAATCACTTGTATAGAAGAGGACGAAGTAAAAAACAAGATCTCAAGAGACAAAAAGGAGATGGCAAATGTAATGAGCATACTGAAAAAAGTATCAGAGGAAATCTGTAGTAGAGACATAGAGGAACACAAAAGGTTAGGGAAATACGAGAGAAGCAAGTCAAGACCCCTAAAGGTAACCTTCCAGAGTGTAAACACCGTGGAGGAGATACTAAAAAATGCAAAGAATCTTATGGAAAAAGAGGAGTTCAAAAATGTATGGATATAAAGATGCCTAACACAAGAGAAACTGAAATTACTGAAAGAGAAGAGGGAGGAAGCAAAAACAAAAAATGAGGGAAGATCAGAGGAGGAGAAGAATACATTTTTTTACAAAGTAATTGGATTGCAGGTACGAAAGTAGTACATAAACAGGAGGGAATAAAAAGGAGGAAGGTAGTAGGCCCAAGTCATGACAAGTATATAAACAAGATGATTAAGTTCATGTACTCAAATGTGGATGGAATGGTATCTAAATTATTAGAGATGAATGGTTATGTCAGAGAAAATGATCCACATATAATATGCCTAACTGAAACAATTTAACACCAGGGATATCCAATGACATCCTAAACTTAGAGGACTATAATATATGGAGAAGAGATAGGAACTTATAAAAAAAAGAGGATGAATTATAATATTAACTAAGAAAAATCTAAAAGTCAGAGAAATAGAACTAGATATACCCTCACAAGTAGAACTGATTGCAGTAGAAATCAATACATATGAAGGGAAAGTAACTAGCCAATTTGTATATGGCACCCAGATCAAACACATAGTAAAGAAACGAATATGAGGACCTGGCAGAGAGTACAATTCAGAGTTTAAGAGCATTAATACATAAAATGGAAGAGAAATCGAAAAGAATTATACAAACTGGAGATTTTAATACAAATATAAATTGGAATACTCTAGATATAATAAGCCAAAAAAGCTGCTGGGACGAAAAGCTCCTGGATCTTGTGCAATAGTTTTTCCTAACGCAACATGAAAGGGAAAGCACCAGAAAAAGAGGACTCGATGTACCCTCAGTGCTAGATCTCTTATTTACTAGGCAAGAAAACGATATTGACAATTTAATATATCACCCTCCATTCGGTAAAAGCGACCATGCAGTACGAAATTGCAATTTCAGGATTGCATATGACTTAGTTAACAGGAATGAGAGTTACAAAAAGAGCCTAAACTATATAAAAAGAGAAAGTATCATGACCTAAAGAAGTATTTCTTAGAAAATGATTGGGAAAAGGAGCTTAGAGGACAAGATTTAAATGCTATATATTAAAAAGTCTGTGAACTTTATGAAACAGGAGTCCAGAAGTACATCCCACAGCACAAAGAAGCAGAAAATGAAATAAAGAAATGGTTCAAAACAGAATGTAAAAAATCAAAAGAAAAAAGAGATTTGTTGTGGAATAGATACAGAAGACACAATAGTGAAAGGGCATATAATAACTACAAACAGGCAAGAAACGATTATACAAGAATACGGAGGGAAGCCCAAAAACAGTTTGAGGAGGATAACATAAGTAAAAGTAGTGATCAACCGAAGCTATTTTACAGCTACATCAGAAGCAAAACCAAAGTAAAAGATAAAATACAATCCATTACGGACGAGGGAATCACCTATACACAAGAGAAGGATATTTATGAAGCACTAAACAAGAATTTCCAATCAGTTTTTACGGAGGAAAAAATTTTGAGAGGCATTATTTGGAACATGCATGCCCACACATACTACCAGATATACAAACATCAGAAAAAGTAATACAGGAGGAGCTAAGTAAAATAGACAACGGAAAAGCAAGTGGTCCTGATGAAATTTCATGTTGCGTGCTGCGTGAAAGTACAAAGGAGTTAAGTAAACCACTATTTTTATTTTTCAAGAAATCCTTGAGTCAAGGTAAATTACCTGATATTTGGAAGAAAGCAAATATTGTTCCCTTATTCAAGAAAGGGAATAGACAAAATCCACTCAACTACCGACCAGTATCATTAACCAGTGTTGTAAGCATGGCATTAGAGAAGCTTATAAGAAAAGCTTGGGTAAATCATCTAGAAGAACACAATATGATAACAGAAAGACAGTTTGGTTTCAGAAAAGGAAAGTCATCTGTTACTAATCTGTTGAGCTACTATGACAGAGTAACAGACACATTAAAGGAAAGAGAAGGATGGGTGGACAGTATCTATTTAGATTTCAAGAAACCATTTGTCACAGTATCACACCAATGACTTTTATGGAAACTGTACCATCAAGGAGGAATTCGAGGCAAACTGTATTGTTGGATGCAAGAGTTTCTCATAAAAAAAGAAATGAGAACAGTACTAAGGGGAAATTACTCATCATGGAAAGAAGTGACTAGTGGAGTACCATAGGGCTCAGTGCTGGCACCAATCATGTTTTTAGTGTATATAAATGATACAGACAGTAACACTGGAAATGAAAGTTATCTAAATATGTTTGCAGATGATGCAAAAATACGAAGGAGATATTATTAGCATAGATTCTAGTAAAGAACTACAAGAAGAATTAAATAAACTTCATGAATGGAGTAATACATGGCAAATGAAATTCAGTGTGGATAAGTGTCATGTAATCAAGTTTGGTAAAAGTGGAAAAAGACCTGATTGGGATTATACGTTAGGAAATAAAACCCTACACACATCAGTAAGAGAGAAGGACCTAGGTGTGATTATGAATAACAGACTCTCTCCGGCTGACCACATCAGTGAGAAGGTACGGAACATGTATACACTGCTTGCCAATATGAGAATAGCGTTCACATACATAAATGAAGACATGCTAAGAAAGATAATAACATCATTCATCAGACCAGCCCTGGAGTATGCATCAGTAGTCTGGAGTCCTCATCTCAAAAAACACATAGACAAGATTGAAAAATGTCAAAGGGCCGCTACAAGATGGATACCAAGCTTAAGGGATCGAAGCTACTAAGAAAGACTAAATAAACTGAATCTACCAAACTACAGGAGAGAAGGAAAAGAGGTGACATGATTATGCTATATAAATGCATATCAGGGAAGGAGAAAATAGACATAAATGATTACTTAACCTATGGTGAAGCATCAGCAAGTGGACAGTGCAAAAAACTGCATAAGAAGAGAGGTGATAAAGACGTAAGGAAATTCAGTTTCCCAAGTAGAGCAATTGATCAGTGGAATGCACTACCGAATGAAATAGTGTGTGCCAAAACAATTCACGGATTTAAGGATATGTACGATAAATATGGTTTAAGACACGGGACAGTACGAACTTGACTTATTCCTGTAAAGATACAATTAGGTAAGAACAATTAGGTCAGAGCACACACACACACACACACACACACACACACACACACACACACACACACACACACACACACACACACACACACACACGAGCACATACAAATGTAAGTCTCAACTCATATGCCACTCTCCCATTGTTTACTCGTATATTTCCTGATAAAGAAGGCACGGATATTCCTCGGCGGAATAAAGCATCTGACGGTGGTTGTAACAGGGTACCATCCAGCGAGATCCTTGACATACTTTCTCTTCCAAGCTAGACAGAGAATGTAGTGAGTCTCTGCAATATCATTTGCATTTGAGTTTTTCCTCTTTGACCATAGTGTTTAATACACAGGAAAATGAAATTTTGCCGAGTGGTAGGCCTCACTCGGACCATGTTTTAGACAGGGACGGCACCTGGGGAAGTCCGGCGGTCCTGGCATACAGGGCCATAATTTTCTAGCAACATAATGAAAGCCTGCGCAGTAGTAGACCTCTACCTGGACCAGGTTATAGGTTGGTTGGGACCCCCCCAGGTGCCCCTGCTAGCTTACATTAAAAAAAAAAAAGCTAATAATAATAATAATACAAAATTCTGAATTATGTGTCTGTAGTTGTTTTCATGATCACAAAAACTCTGTATATTTTGTTTTGAGTAACACCTGTTTCATTCAACTGAAAATGAATCACAGGAGTCGGATTGTTTGAAGATGGAATGAGATCAATCACAATCACACATACAGACCAATAAGAAAAGATACCTGGTATCTTAGATGAAACTGATGATAAAAATGTGATGTTCAGGCTCCTCTGACTGGAGCTCAACCGAATATATTCGTCCGTCTGGTGTTAGCCCAACTTAAATGCAAGTGCTGATGCGACCCTAAGAGCATTAATGATAATAATATTAACAGTCACATTCCTATAACTCACACTCAAATGAAGATATGTAGTGGATTTGAAGCGTGTTTAAAACAAATTGCAAAATGTAGTAACTCAAGAAACTTTTCGGAGAAACAAATTCGTCAAGGAGTACGAAATAGTTTGTCGAGTCTGAAAGTAATCCCTCCGAAACTACTACGAGTATTGTCAGTGTCGTAGGTAAAGAAGCGGGAAGAAAAATAATTGCTTAAGCATATATTTTCGCAGTTATGAAATAAATGTATAGCTTGAATTTCAAAGTTACAGGGGATGTGTGGATTAGATATTTGTAGTAACATAGATAATAGAGAAAACATAAGGAAGACTGCAAGATGTTAAGCCCAGCAACCAGAACATGCCATTTACAGTAATGTTCATGTAATGTGAAGGCGATGTTAAATAGTTCTGGAGATAATTTTGGAACTGGAAGGGTTAGGCACAGCTCTGAATAACTCCATCACTACTAGATACCCTTTCTAACCTGAATGAAATCTTATGGAATTAGCACGAATGAATGAAGAATAGGAGCGTTTGGCATTTATGAATCTGAGAAACCCATATGACAGAGCGAACAGAGATGGCCAATGGAAGGTGTTCCTTATGTACCGTATTGAAGGCAACTGAGGAACGTCGTCATATTTTTAAAAGATGGTAGTAAAGCTTGTGTACAATTCTGAAGTAAGTGATTCAATATCAGTACTAGAATGAATCTACAGAGTATGTGAAGTTGTTATGGGTGTTAACTCTTTGAGGCCAAGGACTTTTCTTCAGTTCTTGCTGCTGCCTGATGGTATTAAATGCTTAGGGAAGACATCATAATTATAGTAAAGAGGTTAATGGAGGCCATTTCTAACCCACTTTTGCATGAATAAAAACGGAGTTAGGATGTGTTAAAAGGCGACGTATAGGATCAGCTTTATCCTTTTCATCAGCAGTGTTATCGATAATAACATTGCATGACAACAATTATCGTGCCTTTCGCCTCTCAGTACGATGAAATTTTCTACACAGCTGAGAGTGAGTGTAAGAGGCTGAGAATGTTACCATTGTTTATACCCGTTATACCTTAACTTGGGCCAAATTTTCGTCTTTTTGGTAGCGTATTTCACGTAGCTCAGTGGCAGAAAAAGGCAATACTGCGGCTCTGAACCCTTTCCATGACACTCCTTCATGACTTGCATCATATTCTAGTGTTACTCTGTTGCATCAGCTCGGTATTGAAGGTACAGAGATGGCAATATTTGGTCAAGTTAGAATAAAATGGGTATACTATCATTAACCCTCTGAGACTGTCTAGAAAAGGGGACACTATCATTAACTTTCTTAGACTGTCAAGGAAGCAAAAATATAGTAGGTCCTCTTCTACTCCAGTTACCGACAGCAAGTCATAGGAGGTTGAAAGTTTTAGTGAACTGGATATAGGCATAATAAAACTCCGTACATCGTTTCAGGAAAGAATTCAAAATATATTGACTGTAAGCTGAACAGCCCACGGAAAATGTATTTCTAATTGGAGTGGCCTGCCGGGTTTAAACTTTTATTCTTTCTGTCTCCAGGCAAGTTTATTCAGCTTTCATAACGAGCGAGCGAGCGAACGTAGCAAAGCGATGTTTACGTTCAGCTGAGAAGTGAGCGGCCCGACACCACCAAGCCTTTTCGCATAATCCCGATGTCTATTGCTATTCGGCACTCGGGGAAATTTGAACCAATCTACAGCGCAGTGATTATGCGGGTGTAAATCGGGAGGGGGGGATTTAATCATCTATCCCCGCACAAGTAAAAAATAAAAAAAATAAAAATAAATAAATAATTTAAAGGGTAACTTGATCCTTTTATGGGCAGATAAAATAGGTTAAGTTAGGTTAGGTCAAGTTAAGTTAGGTTAGTGACTAGGTTAGGGTAGGTTAGGCTAGTGACTAGTCACTAGCCTAACCTAGCCCAACATAACCTAATGTAACCTAACCTAACCTAACCAACCTAACCTAACCTAACCTAACCTAACCTAACCCAACCTAATCTACTATATCTGCCCAGAAAGGAGCAAGTTACCCGTTAAAATAGATTTCTTTAATTGTGTAGGGATAGCTGCCTAGATCTCCTCAACATCCCCGCTCTCACTGCATGCGCCGATTGGTTCTAATTTCTCCAGGTGTCGAATAACAATAGGCATCGGGAATATGCGGCCCGGCTAGACCGCGATGGTTTTCAGAGGCTAATAACTTTTCTTCTATGTGAGACAGAGAAGAAATTCTTTTAGCAGGTGGTAGATACATTCAATAAATTTTGTTATTAGCTATATATTTACTCATGAGACCAAAGAAACCACTTGGAATCCCAGCTTTCCAAGAAAATGTACCAAGGGCTTCAAGAAACATGCTCCACTATGAAATAAATTTAAAAACGAATTCCTGTTGTAATGCTATATTTTCTTGCATGATTTCTAACAATAAAAAATCCTGTTTTGAAAAGGGACTTCTCTCGAAAACTGCAGCTGGGCAGATGCTTAAGCATCAGTTGGGGTCTGTGCACGTGCTTGCCTACACCGTCCTTTCATTGTTCATCTTAGGAAACAGTACGGAGATGACCATGCTTGTCTTTTTTGGCCCTGGTCAACGATCTTCTAGAAGCTTATGTCATTCCATCACTGACCAATCTGACCTAGTCTAACCAAATCTAACTTAATCCAACCGAACCTCTTCTAGCCTGATCTGTACAAATTGGGGAAAGAAGGGTTTGGGTGCTGGATAGACCAGTTACCTCTGCTGTTTGCCCGCACCTTCCAGCCACACGTAGTACATTCCAGGGACCAGATTCACACACACTCTGACAATGAAATTCCTGTCGTAACTGCGAATCTTTTCCCCAGGATGATCACGGAAAGGAGAGTGCAGAGTCGTATCATACCTCTTGTTCCTCCTATCAAAACGCATCTTAGTTTTTCTTCGGAAAAAACCAAGTCAAAGTTCCGGCAGAGAATCAGTCGTTAATATTTTGCTGGTGCATTTGTGACTCTTCAGAGAGATCTTATTCCACTTTGGAAAAGCCTGTCTAAATCGAAGATTGAATAAATGCTACATTTTAACCTTCTTGTTTGAAAAGTATGAACAACATTGTCTGTTGATAGCAAGAAAGAAATATAGTAATCTGCCCTAAACTTCGGAACGTGGGGGTGGGAGCGACCTCAAAGATGGATTCATTCCTCCCAGAAGATTATTATAATTTTTTTATGCCCTTTATCTTTACCAATAAACTTAATGTGAATTAAATCAGTAAATTAAGCCCTTGAACCTAAAAGTATAGGAACAAAAGCTACGAAAACAGTTGAGAATATTCTAATGCCTTTAATTATACCTGTGATTGATAAGCAAGAACTGGAGTTATGCTTTATTTGACCCACGATCGTTCGTGTGTGTGTGTGTGTGTGTGTGTGTGTGTGTGTGTGTGTGTTCAAGAATAGTTCGGATGTCAAGGTCAAAGGGTTAGGTCATAGCTTGACCTAGTAGTTTCAGCTTAAATAGTTTCACTTTATCTTAGATCAGACTTGGTGTAAACCTTAAGGGTAATTCAAGGACAAAGGGATCTATTTTAAGAACACTCAGACGAGTCAAGGTCACAAAGCAACGTCAAAATTAGACCCGTGGAGCTGCTTGTGAACGAAATAAAACAGTTTTGATCTGGTCTGGACCAAACTTGGTAGAAGTGCTGAGGATCTGCCTAGAGGTTGGTGTACTTTTTTTCTTTATTATTATTATTATCATTTTTTTTAGATAAGTAGATCAAAGGTCAATATCACTTGACAAAGTCAAGGTATACAGTTTTCATCCTATTTACACTAAACTTGTTGAAGGGATTAAGGTCAGACACGGATAAAGGGATACAATTTGTAGATCAGTTGATAAAGGTCAAAGTAACTGGAAAAAAATCAGAGTTCAAGGTCATATGACAAACCGAAACCGTTTTAATATGATTTAAAATAATTTTGGTGGAAGGGCAAGGTTAGATAAAAATGAAGTAATTCAATTTTCCAAGCAACCGGTTGAAGATCAAGCTCATAGGGCGGTGTGTAATGTTTGATTCATACACCATTTCTACAGTGGTTCCAGAGTCTGAGTGTTCTTTCTTGTTGGCCATCTCATGCTGCCCTTATTGTTAGTCATGCATTCTTGCTTGATATCTTGTTTAATTGTGGCAGGCACATACACCCTGCAGAATCAATAGATTCAAACCAATCTTGGACACAGTGACCAGCCGATGACCTAGTTGTGTCCACAAGGTTTTGGTTGCTAGGCAACTACTTGTTGCCGGGCAAAGGCCAAAAACCCGTTTTTTCATACTTTTCACATTTTGAGCTGTAGAAGCATTACTAAAGGGTGTAGAAAACTTCGACTTCTTTAAGCACTCTCTTGAGGTCATTCCCTATTGGGAGTGTGCCATCCATTTACCTCTCCTCTAGTTTTTTAGTTGCAGCCCTGCGAAGATTGGCCTCAGCATCCCTAGTAACCAGTACCGGTTTTCAAAAATGCTCCCTAGTTTCCCAGCAGCTTGATGGAATTGAATGAAAGTTTGCATGCTTATAGACACTGAATAGTACTACAACTCTCTATGTATACATATGAGCTGCATTGGCCAGGTTAGGGGTCAAAGGTCATCAAATGCAAAAATGGTAAGTTAAAATCATTATTATGCACGCACAAATTGTTATGGCTCCGAAGATTATTAAGCCAGGGCCATGATTTTTGATGGAATGTTGCACTGGAGTACCTCCAGACAAGAATTACATTTAGTGTCGAAACCCACTTCCAGTCGATGGCAGCACCAACTAGAAGTTGTACCACTTGAAAGCCATTCTGGAAATTTCAAGTTCCCTAGCTCCACAGTGGGTGGATGGAATTGAATGAAACTTTGCATGCTTATAGACGTTAATGAGTACTACAAGTGTGCTTCATACATGCGTGACCTATATCTGCCAGGTCAGAGGTCAAAGGTCATCAAATGCAGAAAATATGAAAACTGCCAAAATCATGACCTTGCTCAGGTGAAATGCTAATGCTCCAAAGAGAATTAAGCCTGGGCCATGATCTATCTATCTATTGCGAGACGCCTTAATCCCTTACTGGGTGACCACAAACAAATCGCCTCCATGTCGCCCTGTCCCCCGCCATTTCACTGCCCTGCTCCCAACTCACACCCCCCTCTCTCATATACTTCTCCACTCCATCCCTCCACCTCATCCTCCGCCTCACGCTCCCTCTCCCCCCTCCACCTCACTCACATACACTCTCCTCGTCAGTCTCTCAACCTCCATCCTGTCCACATGGCCAAACCACCTCTGGGGTAGGGGGGGTTTTCAAGGATACTCCCCCAGTATCCCTGCTTGTCGTATGAGGCGACTAAAAGGGTTGGCGGAGGGCTAGCGCCCCTCCCCGGAAAACAGCTAACTAAAAAGACGAATAAGAAACCTGGGCCATGATTCTTGGGTGTAATGTTGCACTGAAGTACCTTCATGTAGAAACGACTTTTAGTGTCGAAACTCACTTCCGGTCGCTGATAAACCTTGGTGCACTTAGAGCTGGTCATCATCGCCTACTGGCTGGTTTTTAATTGGTAATAAAATATCTAAAAGTAAGGTTTCATAAAAAAACGAATATAATAAAGTGAGCTGTAAAAAGTACCGTTCTGTATATATTATGCAATACCTATCAACTACCAGTAACCATTTGCGAGCTTCAGGTAAATTACGTTAAAAAGTTCCTTAGGGAATGACCCTAGAGAAAGGCTTATTAAGCACATTCTTTTAAAAATAATTTTGTGTACTCCGTATAGTTATGGAATTCCGATATCGTATCTTGCTTTTTTTTTTTTGGGGGGGGGGCGGGCTCCTATTTTCCTCCTCCTCCATTAGACTTTAATTAAATTTATGTGTTATTTTTGTGGGTTCTCCACTACCTTCTCTCCTTCCAACACTGAATAAAACCTCTGGATGATGCGAGTAATTCCGTTCTTATGTCGTAACCTGAGAAATATTGTTGACAGTAACAAGAATGAAAAATAAATGACGACATCGTATTATAAGGTGATTTGAATGAAGAACTGCAATAGGAAGATTAAGCTTTAGGGACAAGGAGCTGAAATAAAGGTTAGATGTGGTATGCAAAAGAATAGGAATATAACAAATACTTTTAATTCTCCCTGGTTCCTAGGACTCACCCTTAATTGACAAATCATCTGGCATTAGCCTGAACAAAATAAATGCGATATTCGGACCCTGAAAAGATTTATGGCACCAGCAATAAGATTATCAAGCTCCTTGCCCTACTCATAGTTGAATAAAATGCTCCGACAATAGCCGGAATTGAATACTTGAGTTGCATGGACCTTTAAAGCGTTAAAGATAAAGGTAAAAATACACTGGGTATATAACGATTATTTGCAGTCAGTATGAACAGTCATAAATACTTCATTCAAATGACATCTTGTTCCACGCTTTCTTCAAGATGTGTGTGTGTGTGTGTTCTTACCTTACCTAATTGTTCTTACCTAATTGTATCTTTACAGGAATGAGTCAAGCTCGTACTGTCCCGTGTCTTAAACCATATTAATCGTACATATCCTTAAATTTGTGATTTGCTTTGGCACACACTATTTTATTCGGTAGTGCATTCCATTGATCAATTGCTCTGTTTGGGAAACTGAATTTCCTTACGTCTTTATCACCTCTCTTCTTACGCAGTTTTATGCAGTGTCCTCTTGCTGATGCTTCCCCATATGATAAGTAATCATTTATGTCTATTTTCTCCTTCCCTGATATGCATTTATATAGCATTATCATGTCACCTCTTTTCCTTCTCTCCTGTAGTGTTGGTAGATTCTGTTTATTTAGTCTTTCTTCGTAAATTAGATCCCCTAAGCTTGGTATCCATCTTGTAGCGGCCCTTTGAACTTTTTCAATCTTGTCCATGTGTTTTTTGAGATGAGGACTCCAGACTACTGATGCATACTCCAGGGTTGGTCTGATGAATGATGTTATTATCCTTCTTAGCATGTCTTCATTTATGTATGTGAATGCTATTCTCATATTTGCAAGCAGTGTATACATGTTCCGTACCTTCTCTCTGATGTGGTCAGCCAGAGATAGTCTGTTATTCATAATCACACCTAGGTCCCTCTCTATTTCTGATATGTGTAGGGTTTTATTTCCTAACGTATAATCCCAATCAGGTCTTTTTCCACTTTTACCAAACTTGATTACATGACGCTTCTCCACATTGAATTCCATTTGCCATGTATTACTCCATTCATAAAGTTCATTTAATTCTTCTTGTAGCTCTTTACAAGAGTCTATGTTAGTAATTTTCCTTTGTATTTTTGCATCATCTGCAAACATATTTAGATAGCTTTCATTTCCAGTGTTACTGTTTATATCATTTATATACACTAAAAACATGATTGGTGCCAGAACTGAACCCTGTGGTACTCCACTAGTCACTTCTTTCCATGATGAGTAGTTTCCCCTTAGTACTGTTCTCATTTCTCTTTTTATGAGAAAATCTTGCATCCAACAAAACAGTTTGCCTCGAATTCCTCCTTGATGGTACAGTTTCCATAAAAGTCTTTGGAGTGGTACTATGTCAAATGCTTTCTTGAAATCTAAATAGATACTGTCCACCCATCCTTCTCTTTCCTGTATTGTGTCTGTTACTCTGTCATAGTAGCTCAACAGATTAGTAACACATGATTTTCCTTTTCTGAAACCAAACTGTCTTTCTGTTATCATACTGTGTTCTTCTAGATGATTTACCCAAGCTTTTCTTATAAGCTTTTCTAATACCTTGCTTACAACACTGGTCAGTGATACTGGTCGGTAGTTGAGTGGGTTTTGTCTATTCCCTTTCTTGAATAAGGGGACAATATTTGCTTTCTTCCAAATATCAGGTAGTTTACCTTGACTCAAGGATTTCTTGAAAATTAAAAATAATGGTTTACTTAACTCTTTTGCACATTCTCGTAGTACCCAACATGAAATTTTACAAGGACCACTTGCTTTTCCTCTGTCTAATTTACTTAACTCCTCTTGTATTACTTTTTCTGATAATTGTATATCTGGTAGTATGTGTGGACATGCATGTTCCACATAGTCCCTCTCAAAATTTTTTTCTTCTGTAAAAACTAATTGGAAATTCTTATTTAGCACTTCACAAATATCTTTCTCTTGTGTACAGGTGATTCCCTCGTCCGTAATGGATTGTATTATATCTTTTACTTTGGTTTTGCTTCTGATGTAGCTGTAAAATAGCTTTGGTTGATCACTACTTTTATTTATTATATCCTTCTCAAACTGTTTTTGGGCTTCCCTCCTTATTCTTGTGTAATCGTTTCTTGCTTGTTTGAAATTATTATATACCCTTTCACTATTGTGTCATCCGTATCTATTCCACAACAAATCTCTTCTTTCTTTTGATTTTTTACATTCTTTATTGAACCAATTCTGTATTTTCTTATCTGCTTCTTTGTGCTGTGGGATGTATTTCTGGACTCCTATTTCATAAAATTCACAGAATTTTTTATATACAGCATTTAAATCTTGTCCTCTAAGCTCATTTTCCCAATCAACTTCTAAGAAATATTTCTTTAGGTCTTGATAATTTCCCTTTTTATAGTTTAGGCTCTTTTTGTAACTTTCGTTGCTGTTAACTATGTCATATGCTATCCTGAAGTTGTAATTTAGTACTGCATGGTCGTTTTTGCCAAGTGGAGGGTGATATATTAAATTGTCAATATCGTTTTCTTGCTTAGTAAATATTAGATCTAGCACTGAAGGTACATCGAGTCTTCTTTTTCTGGTGGTTTCCCTTACATGTTGCGTTAGTAAAAACTCTTGCACGAGATCCAGGAGCTTTTGGTCCCAACAGCTTTCTTGGCTAATTATATCTAGAGTATTCCAATTTATATTTGTATTAAAATCTCCAGTTAGTATAATTCTTTCCGATTTCTCTTCCTTTTTATGTAGTAATGATCTTAAACTCTGAATTGTACTCTCTGCCAGGTCCTCATATTCGTCTCGTTCCCATGTGTTTGATCTGGATGGCTTGTACAAATTGGCTACAATTACTTTCCCTTCAGATGTGTTGATCTCTACTGCAATCAGTTCTACTTGTGAGGGTATATCTAGTTTTATTTCACTGACTTTTAGATTTTTCTTAGTTAATATTATAATTCCTCCTTCTTTTTTTAAGTTCCTGTCTCTTCTCCATATATTGTATTCCTCTAAGTTTGGTATGTCATTGGATATCCTTGGTGTTAATATTGTTTCAGTTAGGCATATTATATGTGGTTCAATTTCTCTGACATAATCATTCATCTCTAGTAATTTAGATACCATTCCATCCACATTTGAGCACATCAACTTTATGATCTTGTTTATATACTTGTCATGACATGGTTCTACCACCTTCCTCCTTTTTATTCCCTCCTGTTTGTGTACCACTTTCGTACCTGCAATCCAATTACTTTGTAAAAAAAAAATGTTTTCTTCTCCTCTTCTGATCTTCCCTCATTTTTTGTTTTTTCTTCCTCCCTCTTTCAGTAATTCTAGTTCCTCTTGTGTTAGGCATCTTTTTATCCATACATTTTTGAACTCTTCTTTTTCCATAATATTCTTTGCATTTTTTAGTATCTCCTCCACAGTGTTTACACTCTGGGAAGTTACCTTTAGAGGTCTTGTCTTGCTTTTCTCGTATTCCTCTAACCTTTTGTTTTCCTCTATGTCTTTCCTACAGATTTCCTCTGATACTTCTTTCAATAAGTTCATTACATTTGACATTTCCTTTTTGTCTCTTGTGATCTTGTTTTTTACTTCTTCCTCTTCTATACCAGTGATTACTATAGATTTGTTGATATCTACTGAATCTCTGACTAACTTTGGATTGTTTTGGATTATTCTTTTCACTTCCTTTTTAATGCTTTTTTCCTCCACCCTTGTTTCTAAGTCTTTCTTTACTTTCACCATTTCAGCATATGTGGTTTCCACATCATTTTTGTAGCTTTGCACAGCTTCATTCACCTGTGTTATCTTCTCCTCAATATCACTGCTCTGGTCTATCAGACTGCTAACTTGCCTAATTGTCTTTGTGTCATTTTTGAACTCTTCCATAATACTCTCGTGATTGACTACTGTCCTTGCCATTTCACTCATTTTCTTCCTAAGTGTACTCAATTCCACTGTTAGTTCACTGATGGTTGTGTCTTTCTTGTTGACCTCCCTTCCTAGTTTTTCTATTTCTTTCTTTTACAAGTGCATCTGCTTCTTTATTTCATCAATTTCATTCTTGAAAGCCATTTCCAGTTTGTGTACACGTTCAACCAGTCTATTGTGAGTCTCCATTTCAACCAGTTCTTGTTAGAAATCATCATCTTGCTTTCTACCTTTATCCCTTTTCTTTTCCAAATTTGCTTTACTAAAGTATGTGGCCATTTTGAAATATTAAAAGCATAGAGTACTTACATTCCCTGGGGCAGTTGTAGTCTAAACAAACCTCAGCTGACTGAGCGCATTCTTTCACCACTCGGTTCTCTTTTCTATTTGAACAAGTCTTGTTTAAACTTCTTATTTTTTTTTTAATAATAAAAAATCATTTAGTCTTATCTGGTACAGAGCTTGACTCATATAAAGATACTAATTTAGGTAATGCCACTGGCCGTGCTGGCTCGGTATGGAGCGCTGTCGGCGCACGTCTGTTCTCCTTGACTCTGTGTGTGTGTGTGTGTGTGAACAAAATGACTCAAATAGTTTTTGTCCAATGTTAATTAATCTATCTGGAATTGATGATGGTCAACGGATGATTAAACCTATTATTTTTTAGAACACTGGGTCGAAGGTCAAGATCACATAGCTAGGCCAAAGTCTACCCTAGCAAAATCAACTTCAGCAGTTCTTATTACGCTCAGACCAAACTTGCAGGAAGGGCTGATGGGAAGGTAAGAAGATGAGTTATGAAAATCAATCGTGGAAGGTCCAAGTCACAGGGAGGAATCAAAGTTCCACGCATGTGTGTTTGTTGACAAAATAGCTGAGACAATTTTGATTCATCTAATTAAAATTTGTGGATGGTTGATTCAACCACATAGTAAACATTTTGCTTTTGACAACATCAATGGGTCACAGAACAAGGTCAGTTTAAGAAGTTATTATCCGATTTAGGCCAATATTTTTAAGATTGACGTAAAGGCAAGAAAAGGATTCGATTTTGAGAACAATTTTCAATGGTAAAGGTCAGAGGGAAAGACAAGAGGCCAGGGATACGGGGCACGGCCAACTCATATTGTTCTGATCTGATTAAAACCGAAATTGGATGGTGGGGGTGGGGGGTGTTGTGGGTAAGGGAAAACGGAGGGCTTCATATATGAGAACAATCAGTCAAAGGTAACGGTCACTGGGAATTGTTATTGTGTAATGTCGCCAATCAGTTTTTACCTTATTTGAACTTAAGCTGATGCAAGAGTTAAGGGTTAGGCAAGAATGATGTAGGTCGATGCTGAGACTAATCTGTCAAAGGTCGAAGTCACCGGAAAGAGTCAAATATTCAGCCCTATGGCTAGTTGGTGGGTGCGAATATTGGACTCATTGAGTGCCCCGTTTAGTTCTTGTCATTTACAGTTGATTTCATTAAGCTTGCGAGAGACTTTTCGAGTTAAATGGATTAGATATTGTGTTTATCATCCTCTTCATCGTAAGGGACCTCTTCCTCGTGGGAATAAAATCGTCCGGAAGTAGCAAGAAAATTATGAAGATGTGCCGAATTCGTCTAAAAGTTAATCTCAGGCTTGTGTTTTGAGAAAGTTAAATAAATTTGTCCAGAGTTAACTGGAATACGATATAAGAGTTATCCCAACCATATGTTAATGGTACGAGCATTACCACCACCACGCTTCTCCACTCACTCTCAACTAAATGAAACTGTCTAGCATTAGATGATACTATTGTTGTCCCGACGTTAGAAGAGCTGTACATGGTCACATAACAGTTGTCGAACAGACATCGATATACCGAAAACAGTCTTCACTGTTATTCTGTATTTACGTAAAGTTGTGAAGAGAGGCTGGTAAGAATTGTATTAACCGCCTAAGTCCAACGGCACATTTTATAGTGACACCCGAGTTCCCCAAGAGAGAGCAAGTCTTATATTTTGCTAGACGTCTGTGTGTGTGTGTGTGTGTGTGTGTGTGTGTGTGTGTGTGTGTGTGTGTGTGTGTGTGTGTGTGTGTGTGTGTGTGTGTGTGTGTGTGTGTGTGCGCGCGTGTGTGTGTGTGTGTGTGTGTGTGTGTGTGTGTGTGTGTGTGTGTGTGTGTGTGTGTGTGTGAACAAAATATTTGAAACATTTAACGTTCGATTACCGCCAAATTTGATGGAGGGCTAGAGGAACAACAAAGGAGTTGACCTATTGTCTTTCAGAACATTAGGTCGAAGATCAAGGTCACATGTCTAGATCAAGGTCTGACCAGTAACTTAAAAATAAACGTTTTTATCCGATTTAGAGGAAATCTGGTAATAAGACTGAGGGTAATGCAAGAATAAAAAGGTTCCATTCTGAGAACAGTCAGACTATAAGGTCACTGGGCAAGATCAGCGTTCGATCCGTGTATCTGTGTGCGAACAAAATCGCTAAAATAGTTATTACCTGATATTAACCAAGCTTGATGGAAGGGTTGAGGATAAGGGTCTGATCTACT
The DNA here is from genome assembly GCF_032717465.1 of Coenobita brevimanus. Lineage (NCBI taxonomy): Eukaryota > Metazoa > Arthropoda > Malacostraca > Decapoda > Coenobitidae > Coenobita > Coenobita brevimanus. The sequence continues at coordinate 14,163,914 of NC_136958.1, forward strand.
CTAAGCAGGTCTGAGTTCAAAGCTACATGGCAAGGTCATATTCAACACTTTCTATCCAAATTACACTAAACTTTGTATAAGGTTCGGGGTGTGGTAAAGATAAATGGATTCGCTTATGAGAACAGTCAAGTCAAAGTTCAAGGTTACAGAGAAGGCAAAAAATTCTACATCTTACAACAGTGTCAACCCATAATGTTCTCATCTATTTTTACCAGAATTGGTATAAGGGTTAAATTTAAGGTTAGAATGAATGAATCTGATTTTGAGGGCAATTGCTCACAGGTCAAGATCAGAAGCAAAGTTGTGATCTTTTGACCAATGTTTTCATTCTGTTTGTTTCGTCTTGATTCCCTCAGACGAGTAACTAACTTTGGAAGAGCTTCCCTGTGGTGAATGTGGCAATGAACTCTATGTCTAACTCCATGATGAAAATTGTCAACTAAGCTGAATAAAATACTGGTAGTCTGTATGCAGGAAGAGCACAGTAAGATAAAAGGTACGTTATTGGGCTCGAGAGATTAAAGGTGTTTCATACACACTGAACATTTCTCTGGGAAGTGTGGACACATCAATCTGCCCTACATCATAATATATAACGACCGGATTAACCAACGAACTACTTTGAAAGAAAAGCGTTTATGAACTCAGCCATAAAATTTTAACCTACAACAAACAGCACTCAGATAATGCGACACTCGCACCCACCAACCAGTAACTTGGCTCATTAACTGACTTTGTCCTGTGACCTTGACCTTCAACAGATACTCTCAAAACTGAATTACTTCATTCTTACAAAACCCTTGACCGCTCCACCAAGCTTGGCTCATATCAGATGAAAACTGTTTGAGTTGGCGTCGCCCAGTGACCTTAATCTTTTATCTTTCCTTGTTTCCTTGACCTATGCCCAATTGTTCATTACAACAAGTATCCTGATCCTTGTTTTAACCAGCCTTACCATAAAGTTAAGTTACATGAATAAAAAAAAATTTAAGTTACCTTGTTCTTTGACCCATTGTTCAGCTTCTTAGATAATCCTAAACTCACCCACCAAGGCTATGGCACACCTACTGTTCATGTCTCTGACTGCGGTAAAAGTAATCGGCAAAGGTACGTGTTACTTGAAGCGGTAGAAGGACTTTACCAGTTCAATTCATATTCCTCCAGTTCGTTTTCTGTATATTTCGGACTATTTTTTGGTTGGTAAATTACCTTTTCCTGAAAAAAAAAAAAAAAAATCCCACTGTTTTTATCATCATGTTCCTAAGCCGTTCCTGTCGTTGTTTGTTGACGGCGCAATGGAGGAATCTTACTCAACGTAATGAAAGGTGGATTTTGTTTCCCAACTTTCCAACTGGATACTAGGTTAGGTAAGGTTAGGTTAGGTTAGATTAAATTACACAAGTCTACATAATTAAACTTATTTCTCTCATCAGGGATAAAATATAACATTTCTAGACCTATTTTTGACGACGGATGCGAAATGCAGTCCATTTTAGCGTAGCACGTCACAATTTTATGGACACTACCTTTTATCATTTTGGTTGAATTTTACCGCAAGACGCTTATGCTTACTTATAAAAACGAAGTTTTTCGTAGAATATTTGATGTTTCGAAGTTTTTTTTAATATGTCGATTCCTCATATAAATTCAGTGTCTCCAAATAGTCCACATATACACTGTACTTTCATCCGGTTTGAAATAAAATAGGAAACTCTCCTGCAAGACATATAACAGAGAGTAAGTTTTACTGCACTTTTGCAAAGGTCAAACTACTCAAAATCGTCGAGCTTTAGACTTCCTTCGATGATGCGTTCCAGGCTCGTCCCTGTACAGCATCCAGCAGTAATCCGCGAGCATACTATCATTCCAGAAGCCTTAATAGCGATGCTCCATTGCACTGACATCTTGATGGAAGCGTTGTCCCTGTTCGTCAGTGACGGCTCCCAGGTTCTGCCCAAAAACTTCAAGGTGCGAATGGAGAAAATGAACTTTCGGCGACATCCGACACCCCATAACAGCAAATGATTTGAGAAGTCTCTCAATACCATCTTCATAATCCGGTGGCCTCTGTTCCCCAGGAAATTCTCACATATCCTCTTGAATGAGGTCCAGGCAGCCAGTTCCACATCGGCCAGATAGGTGCTGAAGTTGTGGTCTCTCAGAAGTTCCTTTATCTGTGGGCCAATGAATATATTCCTTCTTTCAGCTTAGCTTCAGTGATGCCTGGAAATATGCTTGCGACATATCCGAATGCTTCAGTGTTTCTACTTCCCAGTGTCTTCCCAGTGCTTCATTAAGCCGAGCTTTATATGAAGTGGAGGAAGAAGAATGTCAGCGGGAGCAACCAGGGGCTTATTCACGATGTTCAAAGTTCCTGGCTCGTATATTTGTCTAGATGGCCATGTCGACTGCACGTAGCTCGTGGAAGTTGCACGGCTATCCCAGAGGCATAAGAAACAACAGTGTTTTGTGAAGCCTGATTGCAGTCCCATCAGCAAACCGATCACTTTCAAGTCTCCACACAACTTCCATTTGTATTCTTCATATTTTATGGTATCTAAAAGGCCCGCAATGTTTTCATAGCACTCTTTCGTGTGCACTGAATGTTCTTAAGGCACAAAAGGCTTCATATTCTCTTTGTGCATCAATACCACCTTCAAGCTTTTCTTCGATGAATCAATGAATAGACGCCATTGAGAAGTATCATGCTCCTGTGAAAGGCAGCGGAACAATCCATCAATGTCGTTGCAAAAATAAAATGGTCCATCAACAGAAAAATAGGAAGAAAGATCTTCATTTCGTTTTCTGATCTATGTTACTCTAACATATTTCTTGAGGAGACATTTTTCTTACAAACAAGATGCCAAAAGTTCAGCCATGTCCTTCGGTAGTCTCAAATCTCGAACTAAGTCATTCAACTCTCCTTGAGAGAACTGTTCCGGTGTTTCTTCACTGTCGGCTAAAAACTCTGCATCCTCAGCTGCTTCATCTGACTCAGTTTGGGCTACATCTTCAATCTCATCGTCGCCACTGGCGATACTATCTTCTGGTGGTATTGGAATGGGAAGATCTTTATCATTGTGTGGCACTGGTCTTATAGAGGATTCCAGATTGGGGTAAGCAGTCTTGTGCTTGTTCTTACCAGAAAACCCGGATATGCTGACCGTGCAGAAGTTACATTCTGTGGCAAGATCTTTCGGCTCCCTCCATATCATAGGAACGGCGAATGGCATTGACTTTTTTCTTTTATTCAGCCAATCTCTTAGCCCATTCGAACAAGCTGTAAAAATTACATGCGGTGCCCATTTTCTATCTTGATCTGTAAGAGCACAGCCGAAGTACAAATGACAGACCTTCTTGATATCGTTCGTGATGTTGCTTAGCTGTCCCTTGGGGATGAACGACCCACAGACAGCAGAAACAATCGGGGCTATTTTCGCATTGACTTGGCATTTCAACTGATTCAATAAACAACAACAGCTGCAAAAATGCATAAGCAGTGTTAAGAACAGGAATATATGTGCATATTGTTATATACAGTTTCAACATGAAGGTTCAACACTCATCATAAAATCTAGATGTGTTAGGATAAAACGGATGGAATTTTCGGAATCAGCTCCTAAAACTGCATCAAGAGCACCACCAAACTTTCATGATGATTTTTTTTTTTTTTTTACTATTGACTAGTGTTATTAGACACATTTAAGCTAGGATAAGTTAGGTTTGGTTAGGACAACCCCTTCCACCCCTTCCACCATTACGCTTGACAAATCAAACGGGTTGACACAGCGGAACTTAGCTAAAAACAAGAGGAGAAATAAATTTCGCTAGAAACGTTTATTTATCATCCCAGAAATATTCAAAAACATAAAACAGACCATCAGGAAGAAAAAGAAATGTCTTCGTAAGATGCTTCTACAGCTTCAAAGTGTATCTGTATTAAGTAATCTTGTTTTTAATGCATCAAAAACTTACATCTATCAGCTTATCTATCAACCAGACAGAATTATCCGTAGGAGTATCGTCTAATTTCTAACAATATCCAACTCAGTTCTGTATCATCTTTAAACATACTTTGGATTTCATTCTCTTGGAATTTATGTTGGAGAGACCATGTAACCTCACTTGTAAAATCTGCTTCCAAGAGATTAGGTGTGGTAAGCCGACTTCATGCCTTTATCCCTGCACAGTTGTCGACTTTATACACGGGTTTTATTCGTCCCTGTGTAGAGTACAAATCTCTTGTATGCGAGGGCTTCCCACATACAGCTCTTTTCAACAAGGTGGACTCAAAGGCTATTCGTCTTACTAACTCTCCTCCTCTTACTGGCTCACATCAACCTATGTCTCTAAACCACACTGTTACATCATTAACTCTTTTCAATGGCTCATTCAGTGGTCACTGCTCCTCCACCACTATGGTGGGCGCGTGGCACCCGTCTAGCAACAAACTCTCATTCCTTTTCTGTCCAACTCTCTAATGCAAGAGTTAACTGTTACTCTCATTCTTTCATGAATGTAATTGGTCAACCCAGGAACTGTCTTCCCCTGTCTGTATTCCTACTGCCAATGATCTCAGTCTTTCAAACGCACTGTGTCCTGGCATCTCGAAATGAACGGGTCTTGAATCTGGTTCTCTGTTATCCTGTTTTTTTTTTTCCTTGGAGGGAACAGTTTGTGGGCTTGTGGCCTTTGGTTCCTTCTGCCTTGCGTTAGGAAAAAAAAAAAAGTGTCTGATCCAATTTCGGTCAAAACTGTTTTATTGTTTTCACACAGACACATGGATATAACTTTGACCTTGCCCTTTGATCTTAAAATCTGATTGATTTTTCTCCTAGTCTTCCGCCAAGTTTGTTTCAGATCAGATGAAAACGGCCTGAGTTGATCTTGCCTTGTTGCCTTTTTTTTTTTTTTTCCTGTTGTCTTGAACATTAATTGATTGTTCTTAAAATAAAATCCGATTTTTCATTCCTTATCCTCACTCCTTCCACAAAGACTGGTTGAAATCAGGCAAAATCTGCCTAAGTCGACTTTTCACTACAGCCTTGATTTTGACCTATTGTTCACAGGATGAAAAAAGAAAATCCCCCTCGTCTAACCCTCCACACTTCCTCCGAGTTTGGTTAAAATAAGATCAAAGCTGTTTGATTTGTTCACACACACACACACACACACACACACACACACACACACACACACACACACACACACACACACACACACACACACACACACACACACACACACACACACACACACACACACACACACACACACACACCGAACTTTGGTCAAACCTGTGACATTGAACTCCGATTGTTCTCAAAACTGAATCACTCCGTTGTTGCCTTACCCTCAACTATTCCACGAGTTTAGTTGAGAATGGATGAATCTGAAGCTAGATAAAGTTGATTTTGTCATGTTGACGCTTGACTTAACCCTCTGACTGTTTTTTTTTTTTTTAATTCTAAAAAACAATTTTATTTCTCTATTTCACCCTCAGCCCTTCCACCAAGTTTGTTTAATATCGGATAAAAACTGTTTCAGCTTTTTACACACACACACACACACACATACATACACACACACACACACACACACACACATACATACACACACACACACACACACACACACACACACACACACACACACACTCACACACACTGTCCCCCCCTTCCCCCCCACACACTCCCCCACGCTCACGCACTCACCTTACTGCACGCACTCGCTACCTCCCACCCCATCACACACACACACACACACACACACACACACACACACACACACACACACACACACACACACACGCACGACGACCGCTCAAAACATAACATCCGCTCTCTCTCCGCGACCGCCGGTGTTATTAGTCCGCAAAATTTAAGAATATGGGATAATTAGGCAAATGGAGTTCTGGGTACTGTGCATAATTAATGGTAAAATGACCTATCCGTGTACTAAGGAAGTTGGCGTAAAAGACAAGAAAAACAGAATTATACGAGGTTTCCGGTGATAAGTAAGTCAGATAATCCAACTAGATTCTGAAACTTATCATTCATCAATGATTAAATTATTACCTTATTCCACAGAACTATATAGACTGTTCCGGAATGACATATAACTGAACTTTTTATGGAGCCAAAGCTGCACAGAGAGGAATGTGACATGTGTCTTGCGTCCCTTTAAAACGGGAATAGTGTTTGCCCGCAAAAATTTGCGGGACTAACTAATAGCCTTTCCATCACAAGATGTTTGCAAATACCATTTTCTTTATTTCCATACCGCAGTCTAGGCCACAGCAATTAGTTCTGACCAAAAGGTCGAAAAAAAAAGAAGATTTTTTGCATATTTTCAAGTGTCGCGATTCTCGACAATATCGTGCCGTCGCGTCGCGAGCGACCGCCATTTTTTCTGACACTCTCTGGGCTTACCCGGACCAAATGCAAAAAGAATTAAGTCGGTATCTGTTTTCGTTATCGTGAAAGAAACGAACAGAAACACAGACAGACACACACATACACTGCTTAAGTATTTAGATGGTCAGCGGACTGACTATCTCAAAGTTGTATGTAAAGCGCATCTGTACGGAAAACACACACACACACACACACACACACACACACACACACACACACACACACACACACACACACACACACACACACACACACACACACACACACACACACACACCGAACTTTGGTCAAACCCATGACATTGAACTCTGATTGTTCTCAAAACTGAATCACTGCGTTGTTGCCGTATCCTCAAGAATATGTTATACTCTCACACTTTGTTATTTACTCTCAAGATATCTTTCTCACTACAACTTCTGGCTCACTTATACCTCATCGCTTCACACATTTACTTTGCCGTACTTTACAGATCACATCAACTCAGTTAGTTGTGATCATTCTCTACTCACTCAGCCGCACTCACTCAGTTTCTTATTTTTAGCCACACTTTTTTCAACGCACTAGCATATTTCTCTTTTTCACCTTCATGTTTACTTTCTCACGCCCATTCACTTTCTCTCGTCTTCTCACTTTCTCTTCCTAATATGCCTTCCCTAACTCACACTGTTTCATTTACTCTCACTCTCTTAAATACAGTCTCACTCACTCTTTCACATTCTTTTTCTTTCACAAAAGCACAGCTTCACTTGCTTTTACATTCTGTTCCTTTCACAGAGTCACTCTTATTGATTTGCTGCCTCACTTCCTCTCACTCTCTTCGGTGCTCATTGTCACATTCAATCTCTCTTTCTCTCTCTGTCTGTCTGTTTGTCTCTGTCTGTCTGTCTGTCTGTCTGTCTCTGTCTCTCTCTCTCTCTCTCTCTCTCTCTCTCTCTCTCTCTCTCTCTCACACACACACACACACACACACACACACACACACACACACACACACACACACACACACACACACACACCTCTAACACTTGCTTTAACACCCTTACGTTGACACACACCCTCATACACTTTCACATAACGCTCACACACTAACTTTCAAATACTCTCACTAACTTTCACTCACGCTCACTGACTGTCACGCACTGAATCTCACCCACTAACTCTCACGCTCACGCACTAACTCGCACACACTAGCAGCTAGCTAATTCGTACCAATTCTTTCTCACTCACCATTCACTCTCATTCATTTACTTTCATTCACTTACTTAACTCACACTCATTACCCCCACCCCCTTACCCATACTCACTGACACTCACTCACTCTGACTCACTCACTGACCCACTCCCATTCAGACACTCATTCACTTGTCAGGGTTGACTCGATACGGCATATACTGTACAAGGATTCAGAATATCGGCATATTCTTGTATTAGAGAGCCTGGTAGCAAATGAGGTAAAAGCGTATGGGTATGCAGATGTTGCATGCCCACTGCAATAGGTAAGGAATACGGACAGAATTCAGAAAAGCAGTGACTAGGGTGGCCGCGATAACAGAGAGAGATAAGCAACATTACGTGTTTTTTTTTTTTAATGCAATGAAGTAGGAACCAAAGTGTAAAAACCCTCAAAGATTGTTCCCTTCAAGATATAACAAAAACATGACAATAGAGAGCCAAATTCAAGATCCGTTCATTTCTTGATGCCTGGACACACTGTGTTTAAAAGGCTGGAGATCATAGGCAGTAGGAACTACAGACAGAGGAGGAGAGTTCCAGAGTTGACCTGTTGCATACATGAAGGACTGGAAGTAACGGTTAACTCATGCATTAGAGAGATGGACATATAAGGGACGAGAGTTTGCTGGTAGGTAGGTGCTACCCGACCGCTGTGGTGGTGGAGGGATGCCAGCAGACAGTTCAGAGGGACAGTGACCATTAAAATAGAGATAAAAAAAGAGATAAGGATGCAATAATAAGGCGATGCAATAGACGTTGAAGGGAGCCAGTAAAAGGAGGAGAGTTAATGACTCCACTCAATAATACAACGATCCAAGCCGTGATGCAATACACACGGGAAAGCTGTGTTTCACAGTGCGGTGAACTATGCAAATGAAATATTTATCTGTGTATTGGAACAGTGGTAACTGTGAAATTAAATGAATAACGAACGATTCTGACCTCTCCATGAAGACAGTTCCAGTCGGACTGAAATTGCTGTATCTTCGAAACAGGCACAGTTTCAGTATATGTGTATTATTCTTCGATGTGAGAAAGGTCTTAAAATAGAGGGTTTAACCTTGCCAGCTTGATGGCTGGTAGTGAAGCAGGCGCTGAACATCAGCTACCACTCACCGTAGAGCTGCTCGTTAGCATTCTACTGGCTTCTAGTAAGCTTTTTATATTTCCTTCCTTTATATCGTTCTCAGCGATAAACACATCCAGCCCCAGACTCTGTTCCATGGAATATAACAAAGTCAACGAGAGAGAGAGAGAGAGAGAGAGAGAGAGAGAGAGAGAGAGAGAGAGAGAGAGAGTCCTTCAAGCACCGTTAAACGTATTTTTCGTTTTGTTTTTTCTGTCAAAATTTAAGTATTAAGTCTTTGAAATAACTAGGGTAATGACGGAATGTGTGAAGACATTAACATACCCGTAATGTTTGACGGTCATTAACTGAACACGTTCAGGTGTTAGATGTGATCAGCCTGCATCCCGCTTTAAGGAGTATAATCAGGAAAATAAAAAATGCAATATGTGGGGTCTTGTCCACACCTTTGCGCTCTGAGTTTCAATGAATGCTGTACATCCCATAGCTTTGAATAGTATGTTTTTGTATCACTCGGGCTGGAGTGGTGTCCATATTGTTGGTGGTAAAATCTTTCTAGCGGCATATTGTATTACCGTTTCAATTGTATGATGGATATTTTTGTTTACAAATACGTAGGACAATATCCAAGAAAGCTCTCTCTCCCGTATATTGTTGAAATGTTTATGACAAGAGCTAAACTTCATTACAGTAAAATTTTTATTGACACCAAAATACTGCGGAGAACACTACTGCAAGCTTGTAATCATAGATTTTTTTTTTTTTTTTTTTTTTTTCACGGTTCGGTTAAGTCCCGTTAGGCCTGGTTTACATGTAACAGTGAGGTTTTATTTTTTAAAAATGCGGAGTTTCCCAACTTTTTATCATTTTACTATGAGACTCAGGCCATATTTTGTACACTATATGGATATATTCAATATTGTGTCATGAGAGGTTAGGTTCCCGAGGCTGTTCTACAAGTTTTATGTTTTTAACGTCACTATCATTACTACTAGTGATTATATGTATATTCTTTCCACGATCGTAATATTGTCTGCGATTTATCACACTTCACCGAATGCATAGATTGAACGCCTATTGACTGCACGAAGTTCATTAAAATCATAGAGTCAATTTTTCTCTTCGTCTTTCCCTAGAATACGACCTGCAATAGTCGATGTTACATTAAAGTCCCCTAATGCACCACTGGGTAATCAGGGACAAGAGGGAAATCATCTTTATCCATGATTCTGATTGGCTTGAGAAGATGAATATCACCCTGCACTTTTTACACTATCAGAGATTATCTTCCATCTCATAATTCCATTTCAGCTCTTTGCTGAGCTCTTTGCAGAAGTCATGAAGGCAGACTGTCAGTTTTGCCAAGTTCCAGCCTTCCCTCGAGGATGCAAAACGCAACCGTCGATTATGCGTTCCGGATCCGTATTTTAAGCTTCTGTAGTGCAACCCTAAAAAAAAAAAAAAAAAAAAAAAATGCCGAATGGCCTCATGACTGGCCAAATAATCGATCATAGTTCTGTGGTTTGCAGTCGGTGAATGCTTTTGACCACACAACCGATTCTGTCTCAGTCCAAGTCCATAGCTCTTGGTTTCCGTACTGTATTGGTCAATGAGGTGTGGACGAAAACACGGCCAACTAGAGGCTCCCCCCAGGGAGGAATCACATCAGCTCAAGGTGATACATATCTAATGCGGCTTAGATTATGGCCTTGACCTTGACCTACTTTCACCGATTTCGAACCCGTAGGAGATTTTCATCCTTACTACACACCTGTAAAATTTTATGATGATATCTTGAGCAGTTGCGAAGTTATCGAGCTAACATAAACCTAGACACACAGACACAGAGGCAAACTGAATTCAATAATCGTAGATTTTCATCCATACTACGCACCTGTAAAATTTTGTGGTGATATCTTGAGCGGTTGCGAAGTTATTGTGGTAACTGACACACAGATCTAGACCTACTTTAGCCAGATTCGAACCTGTGATCGATTTCATTTCCTACTACACACCTCCAAAATTTTGTGATGGTATCTTGAGCGGTTGCGAAGTCATCGTGCTAACAGACACACAGACACACAGACAAACAGACACACTGTCAGACAAACTGAACACAATACCAGCTTCACTATCGCAGCTGGTAAAGATGGTACGGGAAAAACTGCAAAGTTATCAAAATTGCTTAAAGTCGCATGCCCGAAAATGACTGCCAAAAATGCTTTAATCTATCTCATGCATATGCGGAGCTAAGAATTACGAAGATAAGGCAACGTGTTCGGGTCACCTTCTGTATTTGCAACTTTAAGTGGCAGAGGACCGTTGCGGTGTGTGTGTGTGTGTGTGTGTGTGTGTGTGTGTGTCATGATGCATTCAAATATTATGGAAATATTTTACTATTTCACTTCATTTCGCGGCATTATACCTTACCTAACGGCGTACTTCATAATAGAAAATTACTTAGAACAAGAAGTGATGCCATGGCACAGCAGACTTCAGCAGTCACTTTAATGCTGACGTATAAACACAACAGGATATGTAGTCAAAGATGTCACATATCAAATTTGGAGCAAATCGGGTGAAAATTGACGAATTTATGCCCATTTGAAATGTTAGGCCCGACCCACCTGACATTGACCCCCCTACCGCTAACTGGTGGGTGATACATGTTATAGGATACAGATTTGAAAGATGCACCATTGGGATTTGGTTTCATGTCAATATGAAGAATCTGAAAGGAGTTATGGCGACATATATATATATATATATATATATATATATATATATATATATATATATATATATATATATATATATATATCTATAGTCTTTTAAGGTATGAAAATATTCTTGTGGGAAAATATATGTATAAATATGTATGCACATTGATGCCTTTTATGAGAAAATCAACAGCATGCACACGAACAGGAGGCATGTACTAAAATTTTGTATTGTACAATTAAAATCAAAGATTAATTAAAATGCATTTCTCTAGTTTCCTAGATCATCAGTTAAAAGTAGTGGCCCAGCAAGAGGTGTGCTTCCTGCAAGTGATTGATAGCCACTGATATATAGTATGAATTGTCCACCGTTGTTAGTTTCATTTCGAGTTGTGTGGAGCTCCACACAAACTAACAACGGTGGACAATTCATACTATATACCAATGGCTATCAATCACTTGTAGGAAGCACACCTCTTGCTGGGCCACTACTTTTAACTGAGGATCTAGGAAACTAGAGAAATGCATTTTAATTAATCTTTGATTTTAATTGTACAATAAACAATTTTAGTACATGCCTCCTGTTCGTGTGCATGCTGTTGATTTTCTCATAAAAGGCATCAGTGTGCATACACACACACACACACACACACACACACACACACACACACACACATATATATATATATATATATATATATATATATATATATATATATATATATATATATATATATATATATATATAACATTTTTTGGACCCAAATTTAATCAGGTGATCTAAATGTCATTGCCCTTCATCCCAGTAATTTTGGTCAAAATCGCACGAGTAGTTTTCGCGTAAAGTTGTTAACACAGACAAACAAACAAACAGGCAAACAAACAGACAGACACACAGACAAACAGAGAGACAGACATACCGAGTGAACACAATGCTCGTCCCCGAGCCCCTGGGCGGGGTATGATAATCATTCCATGCGCCATGTTACTGGACTTACCTAACATTATAAATTCTATCACTTCCATAATCTGCTCTAACACACCTTAAGCTTACTTGAACCATGACTCATAAGGTTTGACACAGTCTGCATAATCCTTAAACACTTCTCTCCCTCTCTCTAAAGTTGTAGGTAATATGAGAGAGAGAGAGAGAGAGAGAGAGAGAGAGAGAGAGAGAGAGAGAGAGAGAGAGAGAGAGAGAGAGAGAGAGAGAGAATTATGTCTGTACAGTTTATTCGGCAACCCACAGCTAGTTCTCGTCTCAAGAGGTTAGGAGGTAGTAATGATCATCAAGAACGCAGAGAATAAAGATATCGAGAGCCAGAGTACAATGATTATCAATTAAATGAAGTGTCTGACGAGTGATTCTAGGTCATTTCCGCCTACTTCATCATATGAGACGTTTCGCCAGTTGGTGTTCCTATAAACAAAATATACTTCAGATTCCTTCCCTGACTTGATTCAGTCCTAGGAAAGAAGGAACACCGTAAAGGACATAATAATTCATAACGGAAGTAAATAAAACAGTTGATGGCTGAAAATGAAGACATGAAGGTGGCGAATACATATTTTAACCCCCCAGTCTATGAATTATATAGAAACTGGATGTGAACAGATCAGTACCGCCGTGTGTCCCGCAGTTAGGGCCAGAGGTGAGGGTGACCAACGAGAGTACCCAAATCGGAAAGTGATCTTCAGGTGGACCATTCCTGCCTTCTTAGTACCACCTTAATACACAATAACAACATTTTCTTTCTTACTGTTCACGATCGAGACAACACTCGTATTTTGTCTCAACTGACGACAAATTATTCTATCTGCTGAGAGTCGTCAGAGGAGGCAGGAGGCGTTAATACAGTCAATATCAACCACCTCATCATAGAGATGGGCGATAACACTGATTTTTTTTTTTTTTCGATACGATACCGAGTATTTTCCACTCTAATATCGAAGTATCGAGTACCGATACCGAGTACTTCATCGTCCAGTATCGGTTATTTCGAGTACTTTACAGGAAAATCATCTCCTATATACATCATACAGTCAGCAATCATATACATAGGCCAGGGTAAAGCGACAGGTTTAGTGGAGATATAATAGCCTACAGTAGTTCTCTCTCTCTCTCTCTCTCTCTCTTGGCCCCGTGGCAGTGCTAGTGTCTGACTGACAATGAGATGGTCCCAGGTTCAATACCTGGGCGGAGCAGACATCTTCTGGACACAAGTGTTGCAGCACAAGTTCGTCCCTGTTCACTTAGCGGTAATATAAGTACCTTGTTGTCAGTCAACTTTGTGAATCACTTACAAGGAAAGACTGAGTAAAAGAGAGACTTTAATGAATACTCAAAATTTCGAGAGAAGGCCTCTACAGTACGAGTTAATCCTCCATCCACAGGGTTCCTGCAGGGATAATTTCCCCCCTCAGGGTGAAAACCATTCAGCAGATCTTCAACATATATTGTCTCTTAGATTCCCTCCAGCCCTTGTTTCATCTCCCCCCGCCCCCTCCCGATTCATTTTGTTACTTCTGAAATCAATGTGGCATTTATATTAAGAAATGAAATTAATAAGTAAATACTTTCTTGCAAATAATATATAGTGTATTTCCTTGCAGTATATCAGCACAAACTAAATTTAAGTATTTTCATTTAACACAGGCTTAATGCAGCAAATACTTTCTAGAAATAATATACTGCAATTCTTTGCATTATAACTACAAATCAAATTAAAATATCTCCATTAAACACAGGTTATCTCATCTACAGTACAGTATTATGCATTTTTTACTTAGTCCAATATAGCAAATATTAGTATTACACTACTTATTTTCAGTAAATGACATTTATAATAACCGCCCTCACTCCTAATGATGTACATGTTAAAATTTTAATTACCGTATTAGACACGACACTCAGTGGACTGGACATGATAAAAAACAAATGGGAATTCGAATGTGCTAGTAAATAATTTTGCTTGCCAAAGTAAATTACCGGTAGACTTTATTTTATCATTAATAATGGGACATAATGTAACTCTTAAAATAACTGTCATTACTCTCAATATGAAAAAGGTAAATTTCTGCTACGAACGCTACTACCCTCCTCCGATCCACCCAACTATGGTCGTACCATTCTAAAGTGGCGGTTTGGGTGGGGCACGAACCTCTGTACAGTGTTGCCACGTTTTCCATACTCGCGATGCCTCTCTCTCTCTCTCTCTCTCTCTCTCTCTCTCTCTCTCTCTCTCTTCTGGGGGGATGTGCATCACCCTAGGAAATTTTGTTTCTTTTATGTCTTATAAACTTGTGCTTTCATTTCTTTATTTTGTTTTTTATTATATTATTGTTTTACATATGACGCCAGATGACCTCGGTGTTACGGCGCCTTTTCATTCAATCATTCTCGCCCTCCTTCCTTCCCTCCCTTCATCTTTCCCTCAGCTTGACAATGCACTCAACGCTGCCCCTTGCCTGCCTTCTCTCTCTCTCTCTCTCTCTCTCTCTCTCTCTCTCCTTGGGGAGATGTGCTTCACCCTTGGGAATTTTGTTTCTTTTATGAGTGACTTATAAACTTGTGCTTTCATTTCTTTTTGTTTTTATATCTAATTATGTTTAAAAATATTATTGTTTTACATATGGCGCCAGATGACCTCGTTGATGTGGCGCCATGATTTGTTTTCATTCAATCACTCTCTCCCTCCTTCCTTCCCTCCCTTCCTCCATCTCTCACTCAGCTGCACTCAACACTGCCCCTGGTCTGCCTTCCCCCCCCCCTCTCTCTCTCTCTCTTTCTCTCTCTCTCTCTCGTCTGTGGTATTTTAGGATACATTTTGGTTATTTTCTTTTACATATTGTAAATTTGACTTTATTTCCACACCACCCAGGAGGTTAAAGTCTTGGGGTGTTTTTTTAAAGAGGTGTCCCCAAACAGGCCTATTCCTCTATCCCTCACAGATGACCAGGTGGGACTGGGTGTGTGTGTGTGTGTGTTGCCGCTCACGAGGGTTTAATGTATATATTTTTTTTACTAAGAAACTGGCATATTTTTGCTTATATTCCTGCACATTATCTTATAATCATAATTGTGACATTATTACCCACCCCAGAAATACGGTAACAGCCAATAAAAGTGACTACTTTTTTTTAAGCAACACTGTAAAATAATTATGCCATGTTTCAGTATTGCCGTATAAATATTTTACGCATAATCAGTTTACTGTTCTTTCATATATTATAATACACATGTTACCAGTATATTCTTATGTGTTTATCTTATTGTGATGCCTGTTACATATATCAGAGCCGTTCACATAGCGGGTATGGAACACGTGGCACACTGTACAGAGGTTCGTGCCCCACCCAAACCGCCACTTAAGATTGGTACCACCATACCCAAGACCCCGCAATAATGTGATGCCAGACGTATGACGACCACAATAACAGGAGAAAGTCGAAGGGAGAAAAATAATTAGTCATATTTAATAATTTGTTTATAAAGTACTCATAGTACTCGATACTTCACGATTTGTATCGATATTTTCGATATAAAGGTAATATCGAAAGTATCAATACTTTGGTATCGATACGCCCACCACTACATCATATTGGTTTTCTGTTTCATCTGATGCCACCCGATTATGTCAGCTGCGAATAAATCATAGAAGCGGAATGTTGATAATAATAATGACTTAGAACTAAGTAATTGATTACCAGCCGCGATAGAGAGGCTGGTGTTGTTTTCAGTTTGTCTTCTGTGAAGTGTGTGTGTGTGTGTGTGTGTGTGTGTGTAATTCACCGGGTCGGTCAGGATCACTTGATGGTCGTGATCGTCAGCTTTTTACCCTCCCGGAAGGGAGCTGAGAGCTCATATAGTCCGATCTAAGGGCAAGGCTGTGACCTTCACACACGCACACACCCGTCCCCTTGCTCCAGGGGGACAGTAACCACCCACTTCGTCAGTGAAACTTTTCGCAACCTGAGCGAGGCGCGAACTCCCGTCCACCAGTTTGCAAGAGAGAGCGTTACCACTGCACCAGCGAGCGGTGTGTGTGTGTGTGTGTGTGTGTGTGTGTGTGTGTGTGTGTGTGTGCGTGTGTTAGCACGATAACTTCGCGACAGCTCAAGGTATCATTAAAAAATTTTACAGGTGTGTAATAGGGAAAATAAATCGATCACCAGTTCGAAATTGGTAAAAGTAAATCAAGATCTGTTTATTTGTCACCACGATAACTTTGCAACCTCTCAAGATATCATCACAAAATTTTACAGGTGTGTAGTAGGGATGAATAGGCTATCTACGAGTAGAGTTTTCAGCTTAATTGTCTGTCTGTGCGTCTATGCGTCTGTTAGCACAATAACTTCGCAACCGTTGAAGATATCATCACAAAATTTTGCAGGTGCGTAGTCGAGATGAAAATCTACGAGTGGGAGATTGGTAAAAGTAGGTCACTTGGTGTGTGTCTGTTACCACGGTAACTTCGCAACCGCTCACGATATCTTCACAAAATTTTACAGGTGTGTAGCAAGGATGAAAATCTCCTGCTAGTTCGATATTGGTGAAAGTAGGTCACGGTCAAGGTCATATTCCGAGCCGCGCTAGAAATGTATCGGCTCATGGCAGGTATGATTCCCCCCATGGGGGGACTCTAATTTATATTATGAAAGTATAAGTACCAGCACTTAAATTTGTGAACTGTGTTCGAGAAAGGCAGCTTGTCAATGTTGCAGTTTGAACTAAAAGAGGACGAGGTGTATCATCCTCACTGTCAGATACTATTTTTTTTTTTTTTTAATAGTCCGCCTCATTTCAATGCGTGCATACAATCAGTTTTGAGGCTTTGGATCTTCATACCAAAGTATGGCAAGTTATACACTCAATTAAACGTTTGTGGTCAAGCTGGAGATTTTAAACACTTTCTAACAACTTGTCGGTGAATTATGAGAAAAGTGACTAAAGTAACACCTATTACTCTGCCATAGACTTTTCAACGATGGGCTTATTTTGCTGGATCTTTAACGGTTTCTGACTACCTAGTTTTTTACCAGCAGCGATAGCAAAGCTGGTATTGTTTTCAGTTTGTCTGTCTGTGTGTCTGTTAGCACAATAACTGTGCAACCGCTCAAAATATTATCACATAGTTTTACAGGGGGTGCAGTAGGGAAAAAATCGATCACGAGTTCGAAACTGGTGAAAGTAGGTCAAGGTCTGCGTGTCTGTTACACCGATATCTTCGCAACAGCTCAAGATATCATCACAAAATTTTACAGGTGTTTAGTAGGGATGGAAATCTCCTACGAGTATTATTTTAAGTTTGTCTGTGTGTCTGTTAGCACAATAACCTCGCAAGCGCTCAAGATATCATCATAAAATTTTGCAGGTGTGTAGTCGGGATGAAAATCTCCCACGAGATCGAAATTGGTGAAAGTAGGTCAAGGTCTGTGTGTCTGTTACCACGATAACTTCGCAACCGCTCAAGGCATCATCACAAAATTGTCAGGTGTAGTAAGGATGAAAATCTACGAGTTCGAATTGGTGAAAGTAGGCCAAGGTCAAGGTCATATTCCGAGCCTATATATATATATATATATATATATATATATTATATATATATATATATATATATATATATATATATATATATATATATATATATATATATATATATATATATATATATATATATATATATATATATATATATATATATATATATATATATATATATATCGGCTCGTGGCTGGAGTGTTTCCCCCTTTGGAGGGGGAGGAGGAAGGGCTCTAGTTTGATATTCAATTTGCCGCTTTTTTTTTTTTGTACCTTGTTCAGTAATTTTGTGGCTAATTTTGAGAAAAGTCACCCAAGTACCACCCATTACTTTCCAACATTATGCATAGGTCTGCTGTAGCTTTAATAGTTTGAGATAAGACATTTTAGGAGCTCAGCAATATGACAGCGAAATTCGAAAAACTTCACATCTTTAACACCAGTTGTCTATATAAGCTTTCCACCGGTGTACCTAGATTCCCTGTAGCTTACTAAAATCCGAAAGAACATAGCTTTCGTCCTGCCTGTTGCTGAACTAGGCTTTTTTGGGGGGTGAGGGGCGAGGGACTTTTATCAGCAAAATGGTGGTGAAATTTGAGAAGAGTTTTTGAAGTAACACTTTTTCACAACCTTTCTTTAAATGTAAAGTCATCCACTGTACCTTTGGCCCACCTCTGGTAAATGGGCCTCTCAAAAACCCGCACTATTTCATTTGTCATTGTTTATATTGTTTTAGCTGCCTGGGATTCATGGTGTTCTGTATACATTCCTGGGTTTTCCTTTTCCTTCACGGGCTGCGGTGCTTACTCCCAGCTCTCGCTCTGCTTCTGCTCTGTAATATACGTTAATGCATATTCACGTCTCTCAGACAGCCCGTTACGTGAGGTGGTGGTTGTGATACTGGTATTATGGTTCATTGATTATGTGCATATAGTGATATATGAAGCGTTGTACTTATTACGCAACTTATTACTACATCCTTACAGTAATGTTTATAAGACACAATGCAGTAGATAACAGTATACTGTATATAGGATATAGTATAAACAAACACACACACGTTATATATATATATATATATATATATATATATATATATATATATATATATATATATATATATATATATATATATATCATCTCATCAGCCGTGTGAGTGTCCACTGCAGGACCGGCCTATCCCGACCGAAGTCGGGACGATACAGCCAATGTATCTCTACCAAGTGGCTTAGGTTGTCTGGTAGAGATTGTATGCAGGGTAAGAAGTGCTTGTAAGTGTAACTGTTGTGTTGTAGTGGCTTTAGGTGTGTGTATAGTCTGTGAACCAAGTGTAA